>NW_027516042.1:0-300000 GCF_048772815.1 Callospermophilus lateralis
AACCTTGAGCATATTCCATTCCAGATATGTATTCACTGACTTTCTAACTCTTCTCCTCTAATGGTGTTTTAGTTGGGGTGAAAGTACTGTCAAGGCATTATTCTGGATGAGAGTGGGAACATTTTTTTGTAGCACATATTTACATACACATTGGATTCATTTTCTAATTTTCCATTCCAAATATTGAATCCCTGACACTAACCCGTAACCTACTACACTCTGACTACTAATACTAATAAGATGGAGAAAAATAACCCAAACAGAATAAAAATACAAGCATTACAGTAGGCATGGTGTATAGTTGGACTTGCCTTTTGCCTTAAATATGGTAGGAGTTATAAATCTAGTCAATTTTTTGTTGAAATCGTTCTATATGTTTTTTTAAAGTAAACCATTCTGTGAATTCCTGTCTCCCTTTCTCTGTAGCCTATTCACCCCCTGTATTTTTATATGCACATATAGAATCCTACCTGGGACCACACGCACATTCTTGTGAGGTGGCTAACTTGGCAGATACAAATTGTAAGGGACCACTCTTTCTAAACGATGTTGGAACTGAAAATTCAAATTATGTCTGAGCTTTCTACTTGAACAATATTATTCATAAATCCATGTTCAGTAAAATAAATATTTTTGGATCTGTCGATGATATATATTTCATTATAAATTTTGATTGGCATATATATTGCTATTTTTAATGTATCTCTGTGTGTGTGTATCTATATATCTATATATCTATATCTATATATCTATCTATATATATCTATATCTATCTATCTATCTATATATCTATATCTATCTATATCTATCTATCTATCTATATCTATCTATCTATATATATATATATATATATATATATATATATATATATATACATATATTTATATATACACTCTCCAGATTTTTCAAAAAATGAAATGTGTGTCTTATTTTACACTCACCAAATTCATTCATATTCATGTATGTGGATTTATAATCAACTTTTCACAAGGTTATTCTTAGAAATATTCATTCACCTGAAATACATATTTGTTTCCTAGTACTGAAAATAATTCAGTGAATGGTGCATACAAATCCTAATATTTCTACAGTAACTGACCCAGATTAACATCAATGCAAGTAGATTCCAATCAGACATGATGTGTATTTTGACGTTCATTTTTATTCAACACTGGTAGATTACTATTTCTTTAATTTATGCACATCATAGGATATATATTTCATCCACAAGTTAGGAAATTTATAGGCATTTCTTTCACTATCAATCACTTCCTCCTTCAGAACACATGTATTCCTCCATATTTCTTGACTGGTCTTTTCATGAGAAAAGGGACGGACAAGGCAAGAAAAGGCACCTAAGATAGCACCGAAGACAGGGAAACAGTCCTATTTGGACTGTTGTCCAGAGCTTTCATTGAAATGAGCTTCCTCACCATTTAACGGTTTAGAGGGCATTGCTTCTGTTGTAATCAATTAATCCCCTGAAACCCAAGTTTAGGTTGTTTCACAATTTTGTACCCAACATGTAAGGGAGGGGCTCAGAATTCCACAGTCTGCAGAAGTTCACAAAAAGCAGGTTTTTTTCTCTATTCTGGGCAAGTTAACATTTTAAGGACCCCTGGGAGGGGCAGAGCTTTTTTCTTCCCTTTTTTCCTTGCCAGCTGTTACCATGGAGCCCAGTGTGTAACTTCTTTATCTTAGAAATATAGACATTTCTGTGAACCCCCAGCTCAAGGCCAGAGGCCTTGTTCACATATGGCCAGCATTGTGACTGACTCTTTCCAAACACATTATTTTCGATTTCCATAATCACTTTTGTAGCAAAACTAACATATCTTCATGATCAACCATAACCCTAATATTAATATTATATGTATAACTGGTTGGAATGAATGATTGTATATCAATATAAGATTTTTTATATATTTTCAGATATCAATTCAATCCATTATTTAATGTGGAAACACTTATATTATTTATTCACTGTATTGTCCATTCATGCATTATCTCTATATTCATAGACACAGTGTACACCTCTTTGTACCCCCAATACCCATTTATATGTCTTCAAAATATTGCTCCCAGAAATGGTGGAAGAAATACTCATGTCACCAGATCTACATAAACATTTTATCAGTGTAATATTCTGGACAAAAAACGCAAATGTCACACTTATGATTGTACCAAAGCCTAAATGGAAAGTGAGCAGGGATTACAAAAACATCCATGTCAAGGTTGCCTAATGCTTTCAAATGTCAATCCTATTGGTGATTACATATTTGTTTCTTCCTAAGATTATATATTCTACGTCAACCCTCTTTAAAATGTCTAATCGTATCACTCACTTTATAGTTTGCCTGATATATTGATATCTGCTTTCCTTCATATTTTTCCCAGTTCATTATTCTGACTGTTCACATGTGCTGACATTTACATTCACTCTCTAACCGAACCCCTCTTGCTAAAGAACTTTTGTTCCAAATCCTATACTCACTCTTCTTCCGAAACCTACGGACTATCTTCTAAATCCTACTGACTATCCCTTTTCGACTGGATTTTCTCTTCTACATTCAATCATCCAAGTAATGTTTGTGCGAGCATGGGAGGAAGAGACCACAAAGAGACTGTCTCATGCAACAGCAAAGGGTTTATTGGGGGTCCAGCATGCTGGGGTTCAGAGCTCACATGAACAGAGCAGAGAGCCCTGAGAACAGCTTAAGCAGAGCTTATATAATTTCCTTGGAGAGGGCAGGGATGGAAGTTTATTGATGGGTCAGGGCGAGTGGGCGGTTTGCATGTAAACGGGTGAGGGAATACATTCTGCAATTTGGCAGTTAGGGGACAGCACATTCTGGAAACAATATTAGCAAACAGTTCTCAATATTTCAACAGTGTTTTGTTAAGCATACAGAAAAAACAGGAAATTACAAGTACCTATTTTATTAACCTTTCTTTTCCCACTTCTTCTGGCTACTGTTAATCATAAAAGTGATCATTGGTGGGTGTCACATTCTATGTCTGCAATTGGGGGATTACCAAAAGTTTAAATTCTCCAATTTGAGCTTGGAGAAAACAAATTACACGTTTGAGCACACAGGGTTTCATAGTTAGCAATAATATGAGGATTATTATTGGACCGACCAGGGTTGATAGAAGCGAAGTTAACCAGGGGTACTGTATGAACCAGACTCAAACCACCCTTTTTGTGCCTCTCTCTCTCATTGACCCTCTTCAAGGTGTCTTTTTAATTTACTCATATATTTTTTTACAACTACAGTATGTTTGCCATAAAAACAACATTCTTCCCTCAATGCAGCAAAAGGCCCCCGTCTCTCATGAAGAGGAGGTCCAACCTTTGACTGTTCTGTAAAACTACTTCAGAGAGAGAGGATAAAAATTCCTGCAAAGCTGTGATGGAGGTTTCTAATATCTTTAAGTTTTGGTCTACTGCTGCTTCTAATTGGGTCATTTGTTGTGTCCCATGGAGCAGGGCAGTGGTTCCTGTGCCCACCCCTGCAGCAACTTCTATTCCTAATAGGAAGGCTAAAGTGAGAGAAATATGTTCGCAGCGGAACCGGGTTGTATGCCCCCCTGTTTGAACTTCTAATGAACCTGCATCATTATAGAGCACTCTGGGAAACATCTGCACCATTACACAATTAATCACATCTGTTGACCATTTCATGAAAACATAAAAAATATTTAAGTATATAGATTTTACTGTTGTAGGGGTGGACAAGGCAAGGCACCTAAGATAGCACCGAAGACAGGGAAAAAGTCCTATTTGGTTGCCACTGGATTCAGAGGGCATTGCTTCTGTTGTAATCAATTAACTCCCTTAACCCCACGTTTATGTAGTTTCAGAATTTTGTACCCAGCATGAAAGGGAAGGGGCTCAGAAGTTCACAGTGTGCAGAACTTCACAAAAAGAAATTTTTTTTCTGTTTTTTCCTCTGTTCTGGGCAAGTTAACTTTTCAAGGACACCTGGGAGGGAGAGAGCTTTTTCTTCATTTTCTTTAATCCCCCTGCAGCTGTTACCATGGAGCCCAGCTGGTAATTTTTTATCTTTGAAATGTAGCCATCTCTTTGAAGCCCCAGCTCAAGGCCAGAGGCCTTGTTCACATATTGTGTGAAAAACTATTAAGGGGGTATCTAGCTTAGGAGTGCTGATTTTTCCAGCCAGTGGCTAAGTAGAACAGGGCAACAGAAAAAAAGGGAGTTTATCTACACTGAACTCTTTTGTAGGGACTCTTTTGCTGAAAGTCCTAATGTCAGCCATGGTGAAGACTTCTGAAGAAGTTCAGTTAAGATTTTTCTCTGGGCCTGGTACAGAGGGGGAAGATGGGGAAGGAGGGGGGTGAGAGCAGCTCCGTGAATCTGAGAATGAGGCAGGTGAGATGTAAAAGAATAATGAGAAAGGGGTTTGGGATTTTCCTAGCAACTAAAACTTGAGCAGTAGAACAAGTAGAGCAGAGGGGAAGACAGGAGTGAGTATCCCAAAAAGCCTGTGAGGTACTTTAAATTCTAAGTAACCTGTTTTTAGTGATGACAAAGGAACTTTAAAGGCCATTTTCATTACATCTTTGATAGGGGTCTGAGGGCTCTCCTAAGCTGGTTTGAGCTTTGTGTTAGCTGGTAAGAGGACCTGGTTAGACCCGGTGCAGGCACTGACAGGAGAAGAGAGGAGTGAGTGGGTGGAGGGGTACCTCAGTACCTGCTACCTCAGCAAGGGGCCAATGGTCTGAGAACCGGCAGAGGTTTGGGTGTTTGATCTAGTAATTGGAGGAGAGAAATCAGGTTGGTGAGCTGGGACTGACAGCAGAGAGTCTTGAGCAGAAGGCTGAGGGTGAGGATCTATTGGAGAAGCATAGTTCAGGATGTGAGCGAAAGAGGGAAAAGGCCTTCACATAGGGGAATTTCCTTTCACCCTTTTGAGCACTTGCAGAAGTTAAAAAGGTCACACAGAATTTGAGGATCTAGAGACTTCTCTGGGGGTTTGGTTTTGGTTGTCTAATTGGTAATATGGCCAATGCTGTGTACTGAATTTAATGAGGATTTTGGGTTCCACCAGGCAACCCATCTATGCTGAAATCCTCATGACTTACAGAAGATTTCGGCTTTTCCCCCACACAGCCATGGCTCTTTGAGGCTTTAATAGTCTACGGGGCAAACATACTAATCTAGGCTAGCCAATCTGCATCTGGCTCGCATGTCCCTACATCCATAATGTTTGTTTCCATTATCTATTGTACGGAAAGGATTTAATGGAATTTTAGTTGGATCCTCTTCATCTGGGATATCCTAATAAGAAAGACCTATAGCCAGCTGACAAATATCTGGGTGGAGAGATGGCCACAAGATCACTAAGGGGGCTATATGTGAGGTAGACCATACTTCTTGTCTAGTAGGATTTGTGATCAGCCATTGCTGCTGAACGTGCTGATGCGCGTTAGGTCTACTCATGGCCAAGGGGAGAGTCTATAGCCTTATCCACATGACGAATACACAATTTGAAAGGGTTACCAGTCTTTTCCAGTTTCCAGCCAGAGTCTGGACAGGGTGCAGGCTTGAGATTAGAGGCATGGATTCAGGAAGTGATTCTGTCAACTTTTACCGCTGTAGGTGTTATAAGTAGCATCCAGGGATGACACCTAGTGTCGTCTTATGTAGATGATGTCTCTTACTTGATACCGATGTGGAGTCCCCTCATCCCCAGGTTGGAAAGCAGTCGCCAGCTATTTCCACAGGTATCGCTGAGTTCTTTCAAGAGATTTAAGTCTGTCAAGCAAGGGGGTGTGGAAGGGATGTTTAGGTCTTAGAGTTGGGGTTAGGTCCCTTACTGCAGGAGAGGCATCATAGAGAATTTCATAGGGGGTGAGTTTACACAAAGAAACAGAGGGGGTATTTCTTGCATGAAATAGTGCATAAGGCAGGAGCATAGTCTAATCTTTTATGTTGGTCTCTAAGATTAATTTCGTTAAGGTCTCTTTAATGGTTCTATTTATTTTTTTTAACCTGTCCTGAGCTCTGGGGTCTATAAGCACAATGTAACTACCAACTGATCCCCAGGGTCCTGGCTAACCCCTGACTTACCTGGCCCATGAATGCCGTTCAATTATCAGATCCTATTACCTTAGGAAGGCCGTGTCTTGGAAAAATATCTTAATATTTTTCAGGATCTTCTTGACCACCATTTGTGCCGTGTTTTTTTTTTTTTTTTTTTTTTGGGGGGGGGGGAAAGGCTTCAATCCATCCTGAAAATATATCTACAAAGATTAGGAGATATTCATGTCCATATCTTCCTGGCTTAATTTCAGTAAAGTCCACTTCCCAGAATTGTCCTGGTCTGGTTCCTCGTAGGTGCTTTCCTGCAAGAAGCTTGGAAGGGTAAGCTTTAACCAATTGACAGAACCGATAGGCTTTTGTTACCTGTTCAGTTATTTCCTTTCGCTGTGAGTGAGTTAGTCGAAAACTCTGTCCTTGATCCTTCAGGAATGGCTGCAGTTTCTTTGAACCAAGGTGAGTGAGTTGATGTACATTTTTAATGTAGTGTAGGGCTTTCTGAAATTGCAGGCTGGGCTCAGTGAAGTTGAGGAGTTCAGTGTCAGTGTCCTTAGATGTTATCAAAAGCTTGCTGGTGCTCAAGGGTTCATTGGAATTGGGCATTCTCATTTAACAGCGGGTATAAAGGAGCAGCTGAGAACACAAACCCAGGTATCAAAAACCTGCAAAAGCCAGCAGTCCAAGAAAATCTCTGTTTTGTCTCCTGTTAGATGGGGGTGGTATCTGCCCAACAGTTTGTTTTCTGGGCTCAGTGAGCCATCATTTACCGCCCCTAATGGAATACCCCAGGAAGATTACTTCTTGCTGGCAAATTTGGGCCTTTTTGGCTGAAGCTCTATATCCGAGTTGAGCAAGCTCGGATAATAGTGCTTGGATCGCAGACTCACAGTTTTCCTTGGTGTTGGCTGCCAGTACCAGGACATCCACATATAAAAGCATGGTGACTTCAGGGTGCATAGTTCTGAAGTTGTTGAGATCTCTGTGGAGGGCTTCATCAAAGAGAGTGGGGGAGTTTTTGAACCCCTGTGGGAGTCTAGTTCAAGTTAGTTGACCAGACTTTCTGGTTTCTGGGTCTACCCACTCGAAAGCAAACAGCAACTGACTATCTTTATGCAGAGGCAAGCAAATGAAAACATCTTTTAAGTACAGAACAGTATACCATTTTCACTCAGCAACAGCAAAGGGTTTATTGGGGGTCCAGCATGTTGGGGGTCAGAGCTCACTTGAATAGAGCAGAGAGCCCTGAGAACAGCTTTAACAGAGCTTTTATACTTTCCTTGGCGAGGGCAGGGAGGGAAATTTATTGATGGGTCAGGGTGAGTGGGCGGTTTGCGTCCAACCGGGTGAGGGAGTACATTCTGCAGTTTGTCAGTTGGGGAGAGCACATTCTGGGAACAAAATGAGCAAACAGTTCTCCAGATTTCAACAGTGTTTTGTTAAGCATACAGAAAAACAGGAAGTGACAAATACCTATTAACCTTTAACTAAAGCAAAATGGAAAGTGAGCATGGATTACTTAAAACAACCATGTCCAGGTTGCCTAATGCTCTCAATTGTCAATCCTATTGGTGACTACACATTTCTTTCTTTCTAAGATTATATATTCAACCTCAAACATGTTGAAAGTGTCTAATCCTATCACTCACATTATACTTTGCTGATTTCCTAAAGTCTCTATTGATATCTGCTTTCCTACATATTTTCCCCAGTTCATCATTGTGACTGACTCTTCATATGTGCTCAAATTTATGTTCACTCTCTACCTGAAACCCTATTGCTAATGAACGTTTTGTCCACATCCTATACTCACTCTTTTTTCTAAACCTACTGACTATCTTCCTAATCCTACCAACTATTTCTTTCTGACTGGATGTTCTCTTGGACATTCAATCTTCCAAGGTACAAGGTCCTATGCCTTTTCATATTGTTTCGTCTGAGACATCTGTGCAGAACAAAATTCAAAACTAAGTATCCCACTAAAGGGCCCAATGTCCTTCTGGGCTTCAAATCATTCCTATATTTCTGGTTTCATACTTATATTTTACGAATATATTCTTGTGAATATCGCAGGTTCCCAATATCATTATTTATCCTGCAGAATGATTTCTAACCCAAATAGAATATATTATTAACCTTAACCATACACTCTTCCCT
Organism: Callospermophilus lateralis; assembly: GCF_048772815.1. Lineage (NCBI taxonomy): Eukaryota > Metazoa > Chordata > Mammalia > Rodentia > Sciuridae > Callospermophilus > Callospermophilus lateralis. The sequence continues at coordinate 8,219 of NW_027516042.1, forward strand.
CGATCTAACTTTACAGAAGAGCAGGGACAGAGTTGGTCTTACAATACAGGAATGTAGGGGATCTTCCACCTGCTGAGAACATCAAAGGTACATGCAGAAATGATCCCTGGAGAAGATGTAGGCAGCTATGAAGGACCTGAGAGAGCAAAAGTCATCTTCCAATGCAAACAACCTGATCAGGATGAAGGTATGTGTCTGAATCAGCCTCTCTCCTCATGATATAAAAATATGGACCAAACCAAGCTTCTCCTTGGTGCCTGTGGTTGATATACCATTGTAACTTGTGACAGTGTCACAGGAAGTAGGGGCAGCCTCCATCTCAAGGGACCCTTGGAAGCAATTGTTAGGACAAAGTGGTTGCCAAGGCAGTGACCTCATTCCCTTCCTGAAGGAATTGACCTACCTCACTTCTTTGGTGATGGAACTCGCTGAACTTGGGATCCAGGAAGCCAGGCACACAGAGCCAGTCCCAGTCCCATTCCCAGTGGTCTCACTTGTTTGGATTTACCTAGGACAGAGTCTGTCTTTCTTGGTACCTAGTGATTTGAGGATGTCCAAATGCAAGTAGAGCTCTGAAGAGGGCCCTTTCCTGAGAAAGCAGGTAGTGGTCAGCACAGGCTCCTGACAACTTCACAGACTTGGACAAGGAGACCAGATCTGAGACAGGACAGGCCAATTTAGGGGAACACAGTATGGCCCATGAGTCAGAGGACACTCTGGATAGTCACAGACCTACTTGGGGAGGAGGTGCCTTTTTGAGTGTGGGAGTGGGTTTGTGGTTTTGTCTCATGTTCTGAGAATAGGTTGGAAAGGCGGTTTGTTCAGTTTGGAGTGGACTCTTTCTAGAAAGTCCTTTGACAAGGTGAGTGTTTCTGTGTCTGTGTATCCCACTGTGTCCATGGTTGTACACATTAGAAATTAGAATCTATCAGTGAATGTGTCCTGTCTAGTAGAAAGATTCCCAGCATTAACCCTGCCCATTTTAGGAATGGACTGCAGCTTGCCTTATCCATGGGCAACACCTACTCTTTTCCTAAGTTTCTGTTTTCTTTCTGAATTCTGGCCACTTTCCAGAATAGGTTCATAGTTTTGTGTCCAAGATATGTACCACCTTCGAGCTCTGTGACATGGCCATGTACTGGATAGCTGAAGGGAATGGCGAGCATCTCAGAAAACTCAGATATCAGTGTGACTAGGAAAGTCTCAGTGGAGAAACCCTGCTTTGGGCCTTTTGCAAACCTATTGTTTTGTTGCTCTGAATGTTAGGAAGTTCTTTGCCTCAGGCCACTCCTTTGTGAAGCCTGAAGAAAACAGTTTTCAAATGGAAATGAATGGGCATCACCTGTGGCTCTTTGCTTTATTGCTTTGAAAATGGTTGTGGCTGAATCAGCCTCTTGGCTCTGTGTGAGGCTGTGGCTTAGATTATCAGCACCTGATGGATCTAAAGAAAGATCTAATGTGTGCATCCAAAACCAAAATGACAAAAAGATCAGTCATTGTGGATGAAGTCTCTCACCTTTCTCTGTTAGGTTCCTGACCTCCATCAAGTGATAGTAGGGATCCTTTGAGTCAAATGAGTTCTTCCAAGCCCTGCAGAGGTGCTTGGGTTTCCTCATGACTCCAAATCACATAAGGAAACAATACCTGACATTCAGTAGGCTTCAAACTGGAGTAGCAGAGCAGCATTAACATCAGACCTATGTGATCAATCCTGGTTCACAGGAAGGGTGTCTAGGCCACCCTGAGGTTAGGCTAATGAGGGGCAAGGGAGATTATTTTGGACACTCTCTTGGGCTGTGCCATTCATGGAAACATCCAGCGAGAGGGAATGATGAGTGTCTATATGGAAGAAGATGAGGGCCTTGGGGGAGTGTTTTGGTTTTAATTGTGGTCATTTGTGTGGCGGTTGGAAGAGATGACTGGGTCCACCTGGGCTTGAACTCTGGTGTGATTCCGCTCAGAGACTGAGTTCTGTAACTGACCTAAGAAAAGTAATTGCTTTGGAAATGGGTGTGTCTTAATCAGCCTCTAGGCTCTGAGTGATGCTGTGGCTTAGAATATCACCACCATATGGATCTAAATAAAGATCCCATGCATGCACTCATAACCAAAATGGCCAAAAGAGCAGTCATTGTGGATGAAGTCTCACACCTTTCTTTGTAAGGTTCTGAAAGTATAAAAGAAATTAAAATTCAAACAAAAGAACCAGGTTTTGTAAAGTTTACAAGCTGCACTCAGAACCTGAAAATCTGTGGCAGTTAAGACATTTCCCAGACCTGCCCATTAGATGTGTGTTGAAATCTTCCCTGACCACCTAGTTACTTAACAACCCCTTACCAGAAACCGTGCAGCTCAGCACATATACATCTCAGGTCTTCAACCAATCATTTTAAACGTATACCCCTTCTCATGGCTGACCAATAACCCCTGCCCGATGTGTTCCCACCAATGAAGGTGCTAATCATGTTTTAGAGTTGTTATTTGATTTTCCCGTGGTATATGATGATTTGCTAAAGGAGGCTATGATGTATGTAAAGTCCCTGCCCTCTCTAAAGAATGTGTATAAACTCTGCTCAAGTTGTTCTCGGGGCTCTTTGTTCTTTGCATCTCTGAAGTGAGCTCTGAACCCCAGCATGCTGGACCCCCAATAAACCCTTTGCTGTTGCATGAGACAGTCTCTTGGTGGTCTTTTCCTCCGACATTCGCCCCATCTTTTCATCTGGAGGCCCCACATGAGACATCTGGCAGCGGCGGACGAAAGACCCCACCTTACTTACCCCAACTCTCGGGGTAAGTAAGGTGCCTCTTTCTGGTTTCAGGTTTCAGGTCAGGGCTTGGCTAAGTGGCTGTCAGTGAAGAGCGTAAGCTCTCTCTGAAGGTGGCTGACAGATGTTTAACAGAGCCACAGGCCACGTCCCTGGGGGACGCTCCAGAGGACTCGGGAATTCGAGGAATAGTAGGTTCCTCAACTCAGTTATATTTTGCTTCAGGATTCGGTTTGACAGCCCATCTGGTTTTGCCGGCTACTCAGTTTTGTTCATTGTCAGAAACTCATTTTGAGTTTACTGTCTGTCTTTATTGTCCAACCCATTAGGTTTTGCCAGTTACTCAGTTCTAATCTTTATCTTGGACTCATGTTAAACGTTTACTCTTTGTCTTTGTCTGTGTCTTGTTTGTGTATTCACTGTCCCTGATTGAATAATTCCCATTATGGGACAAAGTACTTGCACACCTCTGTACCTTACCCTTGATCATTGGACTGATGTCCGCTCAAGGGCCCAGAATCTTTTTTTTTCAGTAAAACGCTGTACCTGGCAGAATCTTTTTTTTACAGTAAAACGCTGTACCTGGCAATGGCCCATTGCCGCAGTCCGGCTGCAGCAAAATATCCGGGGGGTGACGAATGACTTGTGTACGTTGATACAGCAGGAATAGGAGCCGTTTATTGTAGGATCTGAGCGATATTTATACATTTTACACAGCTTATCTAATTAGCATAAAATAGATACAGCAGTCAACCAATAAGGAATCTCCAAACTTAATGGCTCGCTTTTGTTACTTCACAAACCACTCCCTCTGGCATTTTGCCAGGCACCATGCAGACTTGTTTACAGACTGTAACATTTCTCTGGCAAAATAACAGGTGCCATCCTGACTTGTTTACACACCTTAACATTTCCCCCTTTTGTTTAATTTAAATAACGACCATAGTGTTTTTTAGAGAAACACCATAAATAACCTGCTAGAAACAGAAAGGGAGGATACAAAATGTTACAATTCCAAGCCAATTGATGGCTCCATGCAAGAAGCCCTTGGAAAAATTATACCAGCAATGACACCATTAGCAAAGATATTGAGTTACAATTTGTTGTAGATTACAGTTTGTTATCTCAGTCGAGATAAAGCAGTGTCTCAGTAGATTAACTCACAGTCCAGGTAAATCACAGTCCAGGTAAGTTCTGCAGGCAGCTAGCTTAAGTTGTAGCAGCAGAAACAGCAATACTCCGAAGTCTCCTCGGGTTCTCAGCCGAAGTTTCCTCTGGTTCTCAGCAACAATGTAAATTCTTTCACCTTTGTTTTCACCAGCACTGGAACGAAGGCAGGAACTCCAGATGGCTAAAGAAAATTCTGTAGCATTTCACTAAGAAACCAACCTTTGGAACAATTTAGTACATTATCTCAAGGTTTTTTTACATTTGAAATAAGCCTTAATAGTACTCATTACTCATCAGTCTTCTGGTGTGGGAGACCCATTGTAGTTACTGGCCTTGGAAATGATCAAACTTCAGGGATACCAGTAGCGTCTTCTGCCAGCTGTAGCATCCTGGGCAGCCCCAGATGGCCCTGGGGAGAGTCCCAGACTCAAACTTCTTCCAGGCACATGGAGCAAGAGCCTGCGAGACTGTGCCTCCAGGTCAGGTCTACATTTGGGCTCCTAGTGGAAATCCGCTCCCCCGGGCAGGGGGGCAGGGAAGAGCCAGCAACTGCCACTTGGAAAATTCTTGCTGCGCCATGATCGGCTTGGGCAGGTGGCAGCCACCTTGTCGTTTCACGCACCCTCCGGTAATGAAAAGAATTCAGTAATAGCCTTTTGCTGCAACTTTCGTCCTGATAATCTTTGTTCTTCTGAACTTTCTTTTTCTTTCTGACTAGAGTTTCTGGGCTTTTATCAACACATGCCCTAATTATTCTTGGTTCCACTGGGGTGCCTTTCTCCCTTATCAATTTACTTCTCACCCCTTCCATAATTTTCGTCACAAAGACAATACAACATTTCAAGACAAAACAAGACACAAACATACTGCATCAATCTTCTCCATTTTCTCAAAATGGCCATTTTTCCTCTCGCCCTATCTTCCTAGGGACGAGCAGATTGCTCCCGTCCTATCTATGGACGGGCAGCTTTTTTTTGTCACTTTCCCCCGAGTGTCCCGGGGCTCCCCGTAACGGGCCACCATCTGCCGCAGTCCGGCTGCAGCAGAATAACCAGGAGGGTGATGAATAACTTGTGTACGTTGATGCAGCAGGAATGAGAACCGTTTATTGTAGGATCTGAGCGATATTTATACATTTTACACAGCTAATCAAATTAGCATAAAATAGATACAGGAGTCAACCAATAAAGAATCTCCACACTTAATGGCTCGCTTTTGTTATTTCACAAACCACTCCCTCTGGCATTTTGCCAGGCACCATGAAGACTTGTTTACAGACTCTAACATTTCTCTGGCAAAATAACAGGTGCCATCCTGACTTGTTTACAGTCCTTAACAGCCGATCCTCGGAGTTGTATGTCCACCAGAATGATCCTTCCACTTCCCTCTAACCCAAAAAGTCAGAGATACTGTCTTTCAGCCGGGGCCACGTGTCCACCCAGATCAACAGCCATATAACCCTTCCCCCACGATCCTATAATTCAAAACTTCCACTCCTCCCCCTCTTCCCTTCATTCTCCCTGAGTCACAAGACTGGACACTCCTCCCCCTCCTTATCCTCTACCCTTGCTCCACAACCCCCAACATGATCTTGATGATCTTCCCGACGCTGACTCAGCCTCTCCACCACTAGAGGCATTTAGTCCGGACCCAAGCCCTCCAGGGGACTTCCCTGCAGTAGCAGCTGCCCCTACGACCCTGGAGGAAGCCGGGCCAACTAAAGAAAACCGCCAGCAATGGATAATAGAAAACTCGGAAGCCCCTGTGATGCTCCCTCTCCATCCTTACGGGCCAATGAAACGACACAACTGGGACCCCAACAGCTTTGAAGGTAGGTAGCATCTTTCCACTTATCGCCAGGCTCTAATAGCAGGTCTCCGAGCGGCTGCCAGAGGGCTGGCTAATTTGGCCAAGGTAAGAGCGATTATCCAAGGGCCTAATGAGTCTCCCTCTATGTTTCTTGAGAGAATTATGGAAGCATTAAGAAATATACTCCTTTTGACCCTCAGGCAGAGGACCAAAGAGCATCTGTTGGAATGGCCTTTATCGAGCAGGCTGCCCCAGATACTAGGAGAGATTTACAAGGTCTAGATGGATTACAACATATGACTTTAGGAGATTTATTCAGAGAGGTTGAGAAAGTATATTATAAGAGAGAAACTGAGGAGGAGAGGAAACAGAGGAGAGAGAAGGAAAGAGAACAAAAGGAGGATGAAATGAGCAAAAGGCAGACTAAAGCATTGGCTAAGGTTTTGTTCACAGCAGCAAATACGCCAGAAGTTAAAAAGCAGGAAGACAGGAAGGGATACCTGGTCCCATGCCAAAGGCTGCCCCTGGCCTCAGATCAATGTGCCTACTTTAAAGAAAAAGGACACTGGGCCATAGAGTGCCCCAAAAAGAAGCAGCCACCCCAGCCCGCCATGCTGACTCTAGAAGAGGACTAGGAATGTCGGGGCTCAGATCTCCTCCCCGAGCTCAGGGTAACATTTGAAGTGGAGGAGACTCTAGTGAACTTTCAAGTGGATACAGGAGCAGTATACTCAGCCCTTAAGACCCCACTTGGCCCCCTATCAAATAAAGGGTCTCTTGTTCAAGGGGCTAATGGCAGTAGATATCGGGCTTGGACAACTAAGAGTATTATGGATGTAGGAAAGGGAAAAGTCTACCACTCTTTCCTAGTAGTCCTAGAATGCCCAGCCCCATTGATGGGCAGGGAACTGCTTACCAAACTCCGGGATAGAATAACCTTTAACTCTGATGGTCCCCAAGTGAACTTTCTAAAGCCTTCAGTAAAAACTCCCATAGTCACGGCTTTGACTATGTCCACAGAAGATGAACAACAACTCTTCTCGCTCCCTAGGACTGATCAAACAGGCAAACTAGCACAGAAATGTATAAAAGATTATCCTAATACCTGGGCAGAAACTGCTGGATTAGGTCTTGCCATAAAACAACCTCCAATAGTAGTAGAATTAAAAGCCTCTGTCTCTCTAATCAGTGTTAAACAATATCCCCTAAGCAAAGAAGCTAAGGATGGGATAAGGCGCCATATTCAGAAATACTTGGCTCTTGGTATCCTAAGGCCCTGTAAATCAGCCAGGAATACCCCCCTGTTACCAGTAGGAAAGCCAGGAACTGGGGACTACCGTCCTGTTCAAGACCTAAGAGAATTAACAACAGAGTGCAGGACATTCACCCCACAGTACCCACTCCATATAATTGGCTTAGCACTCTGAATCTGGAGCGGGAATGGTATACTGTGGTGGACTTAAAAGATGCTTACTTCTGCTTTCCACCTACATAAGGACAGTCAGTTCCTGTTTGCTTTCAAGTAGAAAGACCCAGAAACTGGAACATCTGGCCAAGTAACCTGGACTAGACTCCCACAGGGGTTCAAGTACTCCCCCACTCTCTTTGATGAAGCCCTCCACAGGGACTTCAACGACTTCAGAACTGTACACCCCGAAGTCACCCTACTCCAATATGTGGATGATCTCCTACTGTCAGCCGACACCAAGGAGAACTATGAGTCTGGGGCCCAAGCACTATTATCTGAGCTTGCTCGGCTTGGATATAGGGCTTCTGCCATAAGGTCCAAATTTGTCAGCAAGAAGTAATCTTCCTTGGTTATTCTCTTAGGGGTGGCAAACAATGGCTCACTGAGCGCAGAAAACAAACTGTTGTGCAGATACCGCCCCCATATAATAAGAGACAACTCAGAGAGTTTCTTGGGACTGCCGACTCTTGCAGGTTATGGATTCCTGGGTTTGCATCTCTGGCTGCCCCTTTATACCCGCTGATAAAGGGGGATGCCTACTTCCAATGGAACCCTGAGCACAATAAGCTTTTTATAATGTCAAAAAAAGGTGCTGCTATCTGCTCCGGCCTTAGCACTCCCAGATGTAGAAAAACCCTTCACTCTCTACATCAAGGAAAAGAAAGGAATAGCACTGGGAGTGATCACTCAGACTTTGGGACCTTTGAAAAGGCCCATAGCATTCTTATCAAAAAAATTGGACCCAGTGGCTAGCGGGTGGCTCCATTGCTTAAGAGCTATAACAGCGGCAGCCCTTCTAATAAAAGATGCTCGTATATGAACTTGGGACAGAAGCTAACCATTATAGCCCCCCATGCCCTGGAGAGCATCATCTGTCAGCCTCCAGAAAGGTGGCTATCAAACTTCAGAATAAACCACTACCAGAGCCTCTTGCTTGACAAAGGCAGAATAATGTTGGGACCCCCTGCTCCACTCAACCCGGCTACACTGCTGCCAGAAGTATCATCAGGACCCGTCGCTCATGAGTGTCAACACATACTGGCAGAGGAAAACAGTATACGACGAGACTTGAAGGATCAGCCACTGCCTCGCCCTGAAGTCGTATGGTTTACGGAGGTCACCAGCTTCCTCCAAGACGGTAAGCAGCGGGATGGAGCAGCAGTAGTTAACGAAACTAATGTCATCTTGTTCTCTGGTCTCCCAGAAGGGACATCAGCCCAAAAAGCAGAACTGATTGCCCTTACGAAACCATTGGAACTAGCAACAGGCAAAAGGGCCACCATATACACATTTGTCACTGCAAATGTGCAGGGGGCTACTTACCAGCAAAGGTGGCTATTAACCTCCACTGGGAAAGAAATAAAGAACAAAGATGAGATCCTCCAACTTCTCTCAGCAGTGCAGGGCCCTAAGGACCTAGCTATAGTGCACTGTCCAGGGCACCAGAAGGAAAACGACCCCGTGGCGGTTGGAAACAGAAGAGCAGATTAGGAAGCTTAATTGGCAGCCCTAAATGGAGTGACTCTTTTAACTTTTTCCACAACGGGGAGAACAAAAAGTGGTCAAAAAGATCCTAGAAGACATTTTCCAAGGTTCGGCCTGCCTAAGGTACTAGGGTCTGATAACGGACCAACATTCGAAGCCCAGGTAAGTCAGGGATTCACCAGGACCCTGGGGATTAATTGGAAGTTACATTGTGCTTATAGACCCCAGAGCTCAGGACAGGTCCAAAGGATGAATAGAACCATCAAAGAGAACTTAACAAAATTAAGCTTGGAAACCGGCATAAAAAATTGGATTATGCTCCTACCTTATGCACTGTTTCATGCAAGAAATAACCTCTCTGCCTCTTTGTGTAACTTAACCCCTTATGAAATACTCTATGGTGCCCCTCCTCCAGTAAGGGACCTAATCCCAACTCTGAGACTTAATGATTCCTTTCACACCCCCTTGCTTGACAGACTTAAAGCCCTTGAGCAAACCCAACACCCAGCAATGCCTGTGGAAACAGTTGGCCACTGCTTATCAGCCTGGAGATGAGGGAACCCCACATCAATATCAAGTTGGAGACTTTGTCTACGTGAGACGGCATCAGGTGTCATCCCTGGAACCCCGCTGGAAAGGGCCATACCAGGTGCTGCTTATAACACCTACAGTGGTGAAAGTGGATGGGATCACTTCCTGGATCAATGTCTCCCATCTCAAGCCTGCGCCCTGTCCAGACTCCGGCTGGAAATTGGAACAGACTGGTAACCCTCTCAAGTTGCGTGTCCGTATTGTGAGTAGGGCTATGGATTCTTCCCCTGACCACCAGCAGTCCTAATGCCCATCAGCCTGTTCAGCAACAATGGCAAGTTATAAACCCTACTGGGCAAGTAGTGTGGTCTATTTCACATAGAACCCCCTTATGGACTTGGTGGCCATCTCTCCACCCGGACATTTGTCAGCTTGCCATAGGCCTCTCTGACAGGGATCTCCCTGACATAGAGGACCCCACACAGATCCCACTCAAACCCAAACCAGGGCAACATAGACCACCTAACACCATGAATTATGGATGTCATCTCCCCCAGCCCAGGTGTAAACTAGCCAGTCTTGATTTTTACATGTGCCCAGCTGATTTCCAAAGTCGCAAACAGGCCCAACCCTGTGGAGGACCCAGTGCCTAGATCTACCAGAACCCCTCTATCATCTCATACTTCCCAGTTTCCGTTTTTGCCTACTTCTCCAGTCCAGAGTACAGGTGACTCCTCCCCCTGGGAACTAAATAAAGGAACCTTTATGGTACTGAACTCCACATAGTCAGAACTCCTTGCATTTCATCCCAGGTATTGGACAGCTCTCTAAAATATTGTGTATTGGTGCAGAAACTCCCCAGGGTGCTCTATCATGATGCAGAAACATTTGAAGGTCTACTAGGGGGACAAGAAAACCCGATTTTGCTGGGAGCCTGTGTCCCTTACTCTAGCCATCCTATTGGGGATAGGAGCTGCTGCAGGAGTGGGTACAGGAACAGCTGATATGATCCGTGGGTCACAACAAATGGCCCAATTAGAAACAGCAATATCTCAAGACTTGAAGACGTTAGAGACCTGCATCACAGTTTTTCAGAAATCCTTAACCTCTCTCTCTGAAGTGGTTTTACAGAACAGGTGAGGATTAGACCTCCTCTTCATGAGGGCGGGGAGCTTCTGGGCTGCACTGAGAGAAGAATGTTGTTTTTATCCTGACCATACTGGAGTTGTAAAAGAATCCTTGAGTAAATTGAGAAAATGCCTTGAAGAGCACCAGAGAGAAAGGGATATTCAACAAGGGTGGTTTGAGTCATGGTTTACCCAGTCCCCCTGGTTAACTACACTCCTATCAGCCTTAGCAGGACCCCTGATCATCCTTATGGTGTTGCTAGCTGTGGGAACTTGTTTGCTTAATAGCATATTTACCTTTCTCCAGGCTCAGATTGGGCATGTAAAACTCATTGTAATCAGACAGAAATACGCTCCACTGGCAGAAATAGAATGTGAGACCCCGCAATAATTATGATTCATTATTTTTAAGATTAAAAGTTTTCAGAAAACGCAGTGGGAAATTAAATAATAAAAGAAATTGAAATTGAAACGTAAAGAACCAGGTTTTATAAAGTTTACAAGCTGCACTCAGAACCTGAAATTCCTGTGGCAGTTAAGACATTTCCCGGAACTGCCCATTAGATGTGTGTTGAAATCTTCCCTGACCACCTAGTTACTTAACAACCCCTTCCCAGAAACCGTGAAGCTCAGCACATATACATCTCAGGGCTTCAACCAATCAGTTTAAATGTATACCCATTCTCAGGGCTGACCAATCACCCCTGCCCGACGTGTGTCCGCCAATGAATGTGCGAATCATGTTTTAGAGTTGTTATTTGATTTTTCCGTGGTATATGATGATTTGCAAAAGGAGGCTAGAATGTATGTAAAGTCCCTGCCCTCTCTAAAGAATGTATATAAACCCTGCTCAAGTTGTTCTCGGGGCTCTTTGCTCTTTGCTCCTCTGAAGTGAGCTCTGAGCCCCAGCATGCTGGACCCCCAAAAAACCCTTGGCTGTGGCATGAGACAGTCTCTTGGTGGTCTTTTCCTCCAACATTCGACAGACCTTTTCACCTATCAAGGACCTGAGAGAGCAAAAGTCAACTCCATGTCAACTTACATATCAAACAACCTGGTCAGAATGAAGGGATGTGTCTGAATCAGCCTCTCTCTTCTTAATGTAGATTAAATGGACCAAACCAGGCCTGTGTGGACAGCTGTTCCCAGGTGCCTATGGTTGATATACCATTCTAACTTGTGAAAGTGTCACATGAAGTAGGGGCAGCCTCCATCTCATGGGACCCTTGGAAGCAATTGTTAGAACAAAGTGATTGCCAAGGCAGTGACCTCGTTCAGTTCCTGAAGGAAGTGACCTACCACACTTTCTTGTTGATGGAACTCTCTGAACTTGGGATCCGGGAAGCCAGGCACACAGAGCAAGGCCCAGTCCCAGTCCCTGTGGTCTCAATTGTTTGGATTTACCAAGGACAGAGTCAGTCTTTATTGGTACCTACTTATGTGATGATGGCCAAATGCCAGGAGAGCTTTGAAGAGGGGCCTTTTCTGGGAAAGCAGGTAGTGGCTAAACTATGACTCCTGACAACTTCAAAGAGTTGGCCAAAAAGACCAGATCTGAGACAGGACTCGCAATTTGGGGGGAACATAGTAAGGCCTACCAGTCAGAGGACACTCAAGATAGTCACAGACATACTTGGGGGAAGGAGGTGCCATTGTGGGTGTCTGTGTTAGTGTGTGGTTTTGTCTCAGGTTCTGAGAATAGGTAGGAAAGGTGGTTTATTTGTTTAGACTGGAATGTTTTGAGAAAGTCGTTTGATAACACGAATGTTTCTATGTCTTTGTATCCCACTGTATCCGTGGTTGCAGACATTTGAAAAGCGAATGCATCAATGGTTGTGTCCTGTGTAGTAGAAAGCTACCCAGCATTCATCCCACCCAATTTAAGAATGGAGAGTGGCTTGCCTTATGGATGGGCAACACCTACTACCTTCCTAAGCTCCTCTTTTCTTCCTGAATACTGGCCACTCTCCAGGATAGCCTCATGGTTTTGTTTCCAAATATGTACCACCTCCAAACTCTGTGACATGACCATGTACTGGATAGCTGAAGGGAATGGCGAGCATCTCAGAAAACTCAGATATCAGTGTGAACAGTAAAGTCTCAGTGGAGAAACACTGCTTTGGGCCTTTTGCTTAACTATTGTTCTATTGTCCTGAATGTCAGGAAGGTCTTTGCCTCAGGCCACCCCTTTTGTGAAGCCTGAAGAAAACAGTTTTTAAATGGAAATGAATGGGCATCACCTGTGGCTCTTTGCTTAATTGCTTTGGAAAGGGATGTGGCTGAATCAGCCTCTTGGCCCTGTGTGAGAGAGTCGCTCAGATTCTCAGCACCTGATGGATCTAAAGAAAGTTTCCAAGTGTGCATCCAAACCAAAATGGCCAAAAGAGCAGTTATTGTGGATGAAGGTTCTCGCCTTCCTCTGTTAGCTTCCTGACCTCCACCAAGTGAGAATATGGATCCTTTGGGTCAAATCAGTTCTTCAAACCCTGCAGAGGCTAGCCGATATGTGCTTAGGTTTTCTCATGACACCAATTCACATAAAGAATCTATACCAGACAGTCAGTAAGCCTCATTCAGGAGAAACAGAGCAGTTATATAGCCGGCATATTTGATCACTCTTGGTTCACAGGAAGGGTGTCCAGGCCACCCTCACTTTAGGCAAACAAGGGGCAATGGTGCTTATTTTGGACAATGTCTAAGGCTGCACCCCTCATTGAAAACTTTAGTCAGAGGTTATTATGAGTGTCTATATGGAAGAAGATGAGGGTCATGTGGGACTGTTTTGGTTTTAATTCCTGTCAGATGCTGCAGTCTCTGGCTGGGCACAAATCACGAGTCTCCACACAGCTTGTAGATTCAAACAGCAATTCTTTATTCCCGAACTCACACAGGCCGTCTACAGACACGTTCTGGGGAAATCCACGTTCTCTGCCCAAATCCACTCTCTGCCCAAATCCACTCTCTGCCCAAATCCACTACTCCTGGGCTTCTGTCTCCCAAATATACTGTCTGACCCTAAGAACTCAAGAGGAACTCAGCAGCAGGATACACCCTATTCTAAAGGGGAACACCCTAATCTCCTATTATGCTAAACCGCCCTATTCTAAAGGGGGAACACCCTAATCTCCTATTATGCTAAACCAGGAACACCCTAAACATGGATCCGCCCTGGTCCTTGAGCAAGGTCTCCTTACATGCAATGTCCTGCAAAATGTCCTATTTCCATGAGTTCTTCCACTAAGGAAACATGGGGGTACACTGGCAAGGAAATTGTCATACCTACTTGGCTGATGGCTCCCAGCATCTTCCCCCTTCTGATTGATTAAACAACAAGTAATGTGGCTTAAGGACCGTGCCTGGTAGGTTGTCCAGTTCAACATATGGTTCTTTCCCATCATTGGAAAACTGACCTTTAGGCGTCAGCCTCCTGTCTTAGGTTGATACCACTGCAACTGGATCATACCCGTCACTGACTACTGGTCCAGCATACAGCCATACTTGTGGATAGGTCTATGCACCAGTGGGGGGGTGAGGTTCTTTGCCTCACCTCTGTTGGCCCCCAAATTTGGCCTTGGTGCCAGTGGGGGAGAGAGGTTAATGTGGCTTAAGGACCGTGCCTGGTAGGTTGTCCAATTCAACATATGGTTCTTAACCGTCATCAGAAAACTGACCTTTAGGCAACTGACCTTTAGTCGTCAGCCTCCTGTCTTAGGTTGATACCACTGCAATTGGATCATACCCGTCACTGACTACCGGTCCAGCATATAGCCATTGGCCCCCAAATTTAGACCATCACTAGCAGAAGGGAGGAGGATACAGAAATGCCACGACACCAAGCCAATTGACAGTTCCTTTGGAAAAGTTGCATCATTGGTGACACCATCATCAAAAATCACTGGTGACACCATCAGCAAAGATATGCCAGCATTACCACAATTCGCTGTACCAAACGATAGTTACATAGTCTAGGCAAGTTCTGTAAGCAGTTCAAAGAGGAGGAATCCTTCTTCTACTGTTTTCTCTTTGTTTTCCACTATACAAAGTCTAATTTGGGACAGAAAAGATCCATTCTTTATAGGACATATTAGAGCACATATAGGATTGCCTGGAGCCCTTAGTTTGGGCAATGACTTAGCAGATAAAACTAAACACGACATACATATTTTCTCTACACTAGAAGAAGACAATTTCCTTGTCAGCGTACCCCCAATTTTCTTTAGTGGAAGGACTCATGGAAATAGGACATTTGGCAGGACATTGCATATAAGGTGACCTTGCTGAGGGATCAGGGCGGATCCATGTTTAGGGTGTTCCTGGTTTAGTATAATAGGAGATTTGGTTGTTCCCCCTTTAGAATAGGGCGGTTTAGCATAATAGGAGATTAGGGTGTTCCCCTTTAGAATAGGGCATATCCTGCTGCTGAGTTCCTCTTGAGTACTTAGGGTCAGACAGTATATTTGGGAGACAGAAGCCCAGGAATAGTGGATTTGGGCAGAGAGTGGATTTGGGCAGAGAGTGGATTTGGGCAGAGAACGTCGTCGATTTCCCCAGAATGTGTTTGTAGATGGCCGGTGTGAGTTCGGGAATAAAGAATTGCTGTTTGAATCTACAAGCTGTGTGGAGACTCGTGATTTGTGCCCAGCCAGAGACTGCGGCATCTGGTGGCTCGTACGCGGAACGCCTGAAGCTTGTGGGTAAGTGAAATTGCTCGCCCCTGAGGGAAGGCAAGAGAATGTCCATGGCTTTTTAAAGACGAGTTATTAAGTATATCAATGGGACCATCATGGTATCCTGTAGAAGGATTTTTCTTCAAGAAATAGATGGCTAATTCTGTTTACTACATTTGTCTAAGATCTTGGTTTCTACAAAGTTCTAATTAATTTCCAAAGCTAAAGTGTTAAAATATCAACCACTAAATATAAAATCAAGTACTCTTTACTTATTAAGTTCCATGAGGTAATATATTTAAAAATTATGTGTGTTTTCATAAATTGGTAAATTGAAAAAAGGTTTAATATTGCTTTGGTCTGTGTCTTTGCCAAAACAAGGTTACTAAGTGTCAAGATTCTATCAGGTGTGATTTATATACAAAGAGTATAATAAGTTTCAGTTGGGTTTCAATTATAGTATTATGGTACCATAAAAAAAACATGAAAGTATTTCATCCTATTAAAGATGAGTAATTTGTCTAAATCAGAAATTTTATAAGAGTTGTTTCAAAATTTGAATTTATAAAAAGGGTTAATGGTTAAAAAAGAGATAGAAAAAGATTCAAGATGTGGAAATATATTTTAATATAAGAGGTTAATGGAAAAAGAAGTGTTTCTAGATGAGATAATCTCTGTGTGGTAATGTAAAAAGTTGTAAAATGCCATTTAAATAGATTTTGAGGAAACTAGACTTACTTTAAAATCTTGAGAAAGGAAGAAGGAAGAAAAAAGGTATTTGTACATGGCAGATTAAGACAAAGCTTCTTAATGGAGTAAAAAAGGCCTTTGGTTGAAGGGCAGCCAAGTAAACTAACATTAAGCAATTTAAACAGAATCTAAGCCTCATTTAAAATAGTGAAGCTGTAGGTGGTGAAAAAGTTCATTTAAAAGTACAGTATAGATGATAATTAAAAGGCTTTAAAAGGTTAATTTGAAGGTGGTTAAGATGCCTTCATGACGGAGGAAAAATTGCATCATTGGTGACACCATCAGCAAAAATCACTGGTGACACCATCAGCAAAGATATGCCAGCATTACCACAATTCGCTGTACCAAACGATAGTTACATAGTCTAGGCAAGTTCTGTAAGCAGTTCAAAGTGGAGGAATCTATCAATCTGTCCGTCTCCTCCCAAAGTCCGTTTCCTCCTAAAGTAAGTTGACTCCTTGATTGAGCATACTTGTTGAGTTATATTCATTGGGATGAAGATAGGAATTCTGGCAATGATGCTAAACAGACATTATCCTGAAAAGAATTATTAAATATAATGAAAAGGAAAGGTGAAAGTAAACAAACAGATCTGTTAACCTCCTTAAAAAACAATCTTTAACAGCTGTTTACCTGATTTAAATTAATCCATTTAAATCACGTGAATAACTAAAATAATTCGGATCAATATTCTAATGAGTGCTCCTCATATATGAAATATGGACATACGCACACACAGACATACAACACAAAACACAAATGTGCAAACAAATGTACAACACATAAGATAATAATAAAGGCCTTGTAGCTTTACCTAGGTGAAATCTCCATTGCAATGTTTAAAAACTCCACAGTCAAAAAATGAAACTGATCAGAAAAACATTAACCTAGGTTTGTATGAGCTCAAAAAATAAAAATAGAGCCTTATGCTGTGGAAAAATGCAATAATAAAATAGGTATTGAAAAAAGAATCCTGGTTAATCACTGTTGCAGATGTAAGAATGGCCAAGCTGGAGTTCTGGATATCAGCTCTTATGGATTTGAGACAAATCATCTTCTTTTCGATCTGTAGAAATCGTTTTAGTCAGTCTTTCAGGAATCCAAATAGGTTGCTGTTCTCCCTGTGGAAACACACAGACAGAGCCCCGACTCCAGACAATCACTGGGTCAGAACCTTTCCATTGTCCTGTTAGAATATCTTTCCAAAGAACTTTAGGCTTATGCACATTTTTTGGATACATATGTCTTTCTGCAGCACTAAGTCCTGATGAATCCAAATTTAAAAAGTTTAGAGTAAAAAGCGTTATTTTAAGTTTATCTTTGGGGGATATATCCCCCTTTCCAATTCCCTCTTTTTGCGTTAATAAGTACGTTTTAATAGTTTGATGATCTCTTTCAACTATGCCTTGTCCCTGTGGATTGTATGGAATTCCTGTTATATGAGTAATACCAAATGATGAGCAAAATTGTTTAAAAGAGGTAGAGGTATAGCCAGGACTGTTATCAGTTTTTAACTGTTTAGGAACGCCCACAGTGGCAAAATTTTGTAAGCAATGAGCTATAACATCTTTAGATTTTTCTCCGGCATGAAGGGAGTCCATCAAAAATCCGGAAGAACTATCAACTGTAACATGTAAATATTTTAATTTTCCAAATTCTGGCAAGTGTGTGACGTCCATCTGCCAAATATGGTTAGGTATCAGTCCTCTAGGATTGACTCCAAGATTAACTTGTGGTAAAAAGGTCACACAATTTTGACATTGTTTTATTATATGTCTGGATTATTCCTTAGTTATTTTAAAACGCTTTTGTAAAGTATTAGCATTAACATGGAATTTTTTATGAAAATTCGTAGCTTCTTCTAGTGTAGAGAAAATATGTATGTCATGTGTAGTTTTATCTGCTAAATCATTGCCCAAACTAAGGGCTCCAGGCAATCCTGTATGTGCTCTAATATGTCCTATAAAGAATGGATCTTTTCTGTCCCAGATTAGACTTTGTATAGTGGAAAACAAAGAGAAAACAGTAGAAGAAGGGGAAATCCTACCAGCATCTTCAAGAGATACTATAGCATTAACTACATACTGAATATCAGAAAATAAATTAAATACAGAATCTTTAAACATTAAAAAGGCTTGTAAAACTGCATTAAGCTCTACCTTTTGAGCTTATTGTTTTGGTACTAAAAATGTAAAAGTTTGATCAGGGGTAACTACTGCTGCTGTACCATTATTTGGCCCATCAGTGAATATATTTGGAGCATTCATAATAGGGGTTTTTCTTGTCATTTTTGGAAAAACTACAGGATGCTTAGACCAAAAAGACAACAAAGGATTAGATGGTAAGTGATTATCAAATCAAACATTAGATTTACACATGATTATTGCCCAAGTATTTAACTCATTAGCTAACTCATCAATTTGATCCATAGTATATGGAGTAATAATTTTATTGGGAAAAATTCCAAACACTCCCTTCGCTGCTTTTATTCCTTTGAGTATTAATTGTCCTACAGCCTCAGGATACCTAGTAAGAATAGTGTTAAGTGAATAAGATAAATGTATCCACAATAATGGACCTTCTTGCCAAAATACTCCTGTAGGAATATTTTTTGTTGGTAGTACAATAAATAATAAAGGCAAACCTATATCAATTCTATCCAAATGTATTTTTTCCATATATGTTTCAAGAATTTTCAATGCCTTTCCTGCTTTAGGAGTTAACATGCGAGGTGAGTTTGGATCTGATGGACCTTTTGGAATATCAAATAAAGGTCCCAACTCTCCTGTTGGTATGCCTAGATAAGGCCTTATCCAATTTATGTCTCCCAATAACTTTTGAAAGTCGTTAAGTGACTTGAGTTGATCTACTTGTATTTGAATTTTTGGTGGACGGACCATGGTTGAGGATAATAGAACTCCTAAATAATTAATTGGAAAATTTAATTGTACTTTATCTATTGCTATCTCTAGATTATAATTTTTAATAAGTTTGTAAGTGTTGCATAACATTCCAGCAATATGTTTTTATCTTTATGTGCCAATAATACATCATCCATATAGTGAAATATTTGTAGTTCAGGATTTTGATTTCTAAGTGGCTGGATTGCTTTATTAACATATATTTGACACATAGTTGGACTGTTAGCCATCCCTTGAGGGAGTACTTTCCATTCATATCTCTGATCAGGACCTTCATGATTTAATGCAGGGATAGTAAATGCAAAGCGTGGACTATCCTCGGGATGAATTGGAATTGAAAAAAAAAATCTTTAATATTTATGGCTAAAACATGCCAGGTTTTTGGCAAAGCAGACAATTGAGGAATCCCTGATTGAGCATGTCCCATAATAACCATCTCATTATTAATGGCTCTTAAATCTTGCAATAATCTCCATTTACCAGATTTTTTTAATGACAAAAATGGGAGTATTATGGGGAGATATGGAAGGTTGTATATGTCCTTCCACTAATTGTTGTTTGACCAGATCATGGGCTACTTGTATCTTTTCTTTAGTCAGGGGCCACTGAGGAACCCACACTGGTCTTTTTGATTTCCAAGTAATTTTTATTGTCTCAGTGGCCCTTTCTGAAAATCCAACCCATGTCTTTCTGTTCCTTGATCTATTTGAATTGGTGCTGCTATATCTTGTCCTTGTTTTCCTAATCTTTTTTCTTTCCTAAAACCTTGTCTAGCCCTAGTAGTGGGCGCATTAGGATTGATGTTATTTGTTAACGTCAAACCTAATTGATCTAGGTCATCTCGTCCCCATAAATTTATAGGAAGATGATCCAATACATATGGCTGTATAGTTCCCTCACAACCTTCAGGATCCTTCCAATATAATAACATTGTTCTTCTATGGGGATTAGTAGCCACTCCTAGGCCTCGAAGCGTTTGAGTGGCTTGTTGTAATGGCCAATGTTTTGGCCATTCCTGACTAGATATGATGCTAAGGTCTGCACCTGTGTCCCATAGCCCATTAAAGTTGTGTCCTTGAATATTTAGTTTTAACATTGGGCGAGAATCTAAATTTAAAGACAACATAGCCCAATCTACACCTGTGGAGCCTAATCCCCTGGAACCTATTTTTACACTATGACTAGGAAATTTATTATGTAGGATGGGTATTATTAACAACTGTGCTATTCTATCTCCAGGTGAAATTACTGATATACCTCTTGGAGAACTAGCTATAATTTTTATTTCACCTACATAATCGAGATCAATTACCCCAGGACTTATCTTAAGTCCTTTTAATGTAGGTGAACTATGTCCCAATAATAAGCCTACTGTCCCTTGGGGAAGAGGTCCTTTTATTCCTGAAGGAATGATTTGAACTCCCATCTCTGGAGTTAGTACTGCTCTGGCAGAGGCGCAGATGTCCAACCCTGCGCTCCCTCGGGTTTGTCTGATGAGGGATTTAATGGACAATGTGTCCTGGGCACTACTCTAATGGTGTTGCTGGGTTCCTCCACTGCCCCGTATATTTGTGGTTGTGGGCCCTGGAGCATTGGGCCCCTTGGTCCGTTTTTTGGCAATGGAGTCTGATGCCTTTCTCCACGATATCATGGGTAAATACCTGGTCCTTGTCCGTTTTTTGTTAAGGGAGTACCCTCTATGGTAGTTTGAGAACGGCATTCATTAGCCCAATGTCTCCCTCTACGTCATCATGGGCAAATACCCGGTATTCTATTTCTTTGATAACTAGTTTTGTTAAATCCTCCTCCTATGAGGCAACTCCTTTTAAAATGTACTGTTTTTTTCACAATCATAGCATGTTTTTGGCCTGGCATCAAAAGCCTGTTGTACTGCAGCTGCCAAGACTTGCTCTTGTTCATTAATATCTCTACATAATTTAATATATGTGTTTAAATCTTCATGTCTCCATGGTCTAATAACCTCTCTGCAGCAACGATTTGCTTGGTAATAAGACAGTTGTTTTATTAATGGCATTGCTTGTTCTGTATCCCCCAAAATTTTGGCAGCCATTTGAATTAGCCTGTCTACAAAGTCAGCGTAAGGTTCATTACCACTCTGTATTACCTTAGATAGCTGGCCTTGTAAATCTCCATGTCCTTGTAAAGTCTTCCATGCCCTAACTGCATCTGCAGCAATTTGTGCATATATAGCAGGATCATATTCAATTTGTTGCCGCTGACCCTCATAAGGTCCTTTCTCTAGCAACATTTCTAGATTTCTTTGAGGGTAACTGGCTGCTGCATTTTGCCTAGCTGTCTCTGCGCATAATTCCTCATTGGCAACCTTCCATAACAAATATTGTCCTCCATTTAGCACAGATTTACACATGCTAGCCCAATCTGCTGGCGTCATGTCCAAGTTAGTAATGGACTCGACCATGCTTACCATGAAGGGAGCTTGGGGACCATAGGTTGTTACAGCCTCCTTTAACTGCTTCACTGTTTTAAAATCTAAAGCATGGTGAATTCACTGCCCTCCTGCCTGCTCAAGTACAGGGCATGCTAATCTTTGAGGTCCTGTCTCAGAATCCCAATTATCAACTACGGGGTTTGAGGGCCACTCAGCTGTCTCTATCGGTGGGCCTGTTGGTTGAATTAAACCCTCTTGTGATAAAACGGAGTTAGTAACAGCCTCCTGTTGTGGCCTTTTTCCTAACAACTCCTTATCCTTTAAATTTTCTTCCTGTGTCTGACTAGCTCGAGAGACCTTCTCTTTTGCTTGATCTAAAATGTCTTTCTCCATGTTCTGAACCTCTAACAATTTGCTTAACATATTTTCAGTTTGTTTTAATCTACTATAAAGATAACGCAACCCAATAAGATAACACAAAACAAAACCGAATCTGAATGAAACAAAAACGGAATAAAAAATCGTTGTATCAATTTTCTCTTCCTCAGGGCCGACAAACATCAAACCTTTAGTCAACCAGTTTGCCTGAGAAATTTCTAGAGATAGGCAGCTTGAAAGAAAAACAAAATAAATCAAAAGAAGAACACATTGTTTTTTGAAATGGTCACCCATTCTCTCGCCTTCCCTCAGGGGCGAGCAATTTCACTTACCCCCAAGCTTCAGGCGTTCCGCGTACGAGCCATCAAATGCCGCAGTCTCTGGCTGGGCACAAATCACGAGTCTCCACACAGCTTGTAGATTCAAACAGCAATTCTTTATTCCTGAACTCACACCGGCCGTCTACAAACACGTTCTGGGGAAATCCACGTTCCTGCCCAAATCCACTCTCTGCCCAAATCCACTACTCCTGGGATTCTGTCTCCCAAATATACTGTCTGATCCTAAGAATCAAGAGGAACTCAGCAGCAGGATACACCCTATTCTAAAGGGGAACACCCTAATCTCCTATTATGCTAAACCGCCCTATTCTAAAGGGGGAACACCCTAATCTCCTATTATGCCAAACCAGGAACACCCTAAACATGGATCCGCCCTGGTCCTTCAGCAAGGTCACCTTACATGCAATGTCCTGCAAAATGTCTATTTCCATGAGTCCTTCCACTAAGGAAACATGGGGGAACGCTGGCAAGGAAATTGTCATACCTACTTGGCTGATGGCTCCCAGCAGTCATTTGTGTGGTAGTTAGAAGAGATGCCTGGGTCCACCTGAACATGAACTCTAGTGTCATTCCCCTTAGAGACTGAGTTATGTAACTCACTTCAGAGAAGTATTGCCATGAATTTTGTTGGGATTTTAGGAGGCCATGCATGAGAGTCGCCCTTGGAAACTGAGATCTAAGCCAATGGTGGCTTTCGTAAGAGCATTGGGAATTTCAGCCAGGATATCACATGATTTTATTCTTATAGACTTGGCAGCCATAGTTGAGAGTCAAATCACACATGGACCTAACATTGTAGACCTCATGGGCCTGGCTTCATGTGTCATTTTGGCCACTCTTTGGGAAGCTTTGCCTCTGCGAGTTCTCCAGAGCATTTCTTGAAATGTGCTACCTCAAAATTTAATGGTTCCTGAATGAATTGAAACCCACAGTTTCTCCAACTTCATCCTTGAAAAATGGCTAGATAAATACCATGAAATTTTTAAAATTCCTATGACCAGGTGGCACTGGAGAATCTTTGGATGTCCTGTTGTTGATCATGAGTATACCAGAGAGTGCCTTGATTGACTGGGTTTCATGAAAATGGTGTAGAACAGAGATGCCAGTATGTTGGAGCCTGCTGAGTAGTGGGCCCAGAGCTGTGGTGTGCAGGTGTGTGGTAAAATATCTGTGGTCGGGCCATGTGGATCTGCCATTGACTTCCAAATGGCTGGTCGCTGACATGGTGGAGACAGGAATCACTTATATGTCTGAAACCTCTCCATAAATGGCATCTTGTTATATGGAGATGTTTCAGGGCAATGTTCAGTATCAAGTTGCTATGGTCAATGGGGCAATCTATGTGGGATAGAAGCTTAGTTGGTGCATTGTCCTGCAGACCCTTACCCACCACACGTGAGAGGACTCCCTCAAGCACTGTGTCCCAGTTGAATTCCTTGCATTTCGTGAAGCAAATACCAAACTCCCAGTGCAACAGCAAGAAAGTCCATGAAAAGTGGAGGATGACCTAATGGCTTCACAATCCACATGCGGAGACAATTAGCTTTCAGTGGCCACAGTTTACTTACAAAGAGAGAAGTCAGCACTTCTGCCTCATGTTCTTTGGAAAATAAGAAACAATGTCCTCTAGGTCACATAGATGCAGACCCAGCTTTGATGGTTTCATTAGAATGGAAGCAAAAGCTCCTGACAACAACATATATGTCAAGTGCCCATCCTCAGAGGCAGTTTCTCAAAATGTCTTTAGGCCAGCAGAGCTCCATGTTTGTGGAGTGTTTACCTTTTAGACCAGGATGCAAGAAATCACCACTGACTCCAATTAAAATCAAATTAAAACAAGCTTATTATTTCCACCACCCTGGTGTCTCTCCTTCCCAAAATGGCGGAAACAAGAGAGAAACCCCACCTTTCTTACAGCCCAGCTTTATAGCCCAGAAAGTTACACAAAAGGGGGGTTACGGATAACAGAACTCTGACAAGCATCACACTAATGATAGTTTACTTTTTTTTTTTTTTTTTTTTTTTTGCTGACACAAACATCAGAATTTATGGGGACCATTAGAGCCTCAGAGAGTGTCATCTGACCAGGGAAGGCCAATACTTATGAGGTGTCAACAAAGTTTCAGAGAGGGCTGTTATCTGGTCAGAGAGCCAGCCATGGGTGAGTTCAAGGCACGGGCAGGCATTCCAAACAGGTTCGAAATTTGCTGTAATTAATAGTTAAGAAAAATTATCCTTTCTTGGCTTTGTGGCAAGATGGCTCCAAACTTTAATAAAAGATCAGGTTGGGTCTATCATTCCCCCCTTTTCTAATGTGTCCCTTTCATATCTTTCATATGGTAGGTGAAGAGCACTGAGGGAATTTTATTCTCTGATGCAACAGTCTCCCTATTTTTTCAAATCACCCAAAACCGGTCTCCCTGATTTTACCTGACTTAATTAATTATGTATATTGATAGTCTATTTACTTTTGGCTCCACTGTTGTAAGAAGAGAGGCATTACTCATTTTGGCTTCTTCTGAGCTGAGAGAGGGTGACGTGAGGGGGAACAGCATGAGGGACATGAGTTGCCTTTTAGAGGTCAGGTCGGTTTGAAGTCTCATTGGGGAAGAACAGGTTGTAAAGTCATCTGGGGATGGGTTCTTCTATGGGAGAAACGAAAAACATGAGTACTGAATAAATGTTGCAGCAGCTAGAACATGTCACTGTACAGAAGTTCCCTCTCCAGTCTTTAATATCCCCAGTTACCACCACTGTCAACTTAATACTTAACATTTAGTGTTACAGTTGTCCCTCCCAATAAGATACAGTTTAATAATTTAATGTCATCTGATCTTGCAAAATCAGTTTACTAGAATGACCTCTGTGTCTAATAGAAAAACCTTTAATTCTGTTACTCAGTGCTGGATAATCATACTAGCCAACACCAAGCCTAACTGTGTAGGTTAGAAATATCTGAGGCCTTAAACTAAAAACTTCTGCCTCTGGCAGCTCCTCTTGATAGTGTCTTTTTATAGTTATCAGTCATTCCTGTCTGAGAATCCTTCTTTGTAACCTCCAGTCTTACTTATTTTGGGAGGCTAATATAAAGTGTATACATTAAAATATTATTATTATTATTATTATTATTGTTATTATTATTATTATTATTTAAAATGTCCAGGAATGGCTGTATTCTGCTTTCAACTGTCTTTGCTAAGTGTTTAAGATGAAGCAGTCAAACTGACTTTTGTTTCTATCTATTGGTAACAGTCAGCTGAGCTTTTATGGTTGCCATTCCTGGGGAGACTTGAGAGCAGCTTCTCAGTTCTGCTAGTGCCTTTTGGGCTAGGTGGGTCCAGGTCTTCCTTGACCATGTGGCTTCCCTCGGCAGCATCAGGGATGTCTCCCTTCTCTGATGACTCTCCTCTTCTTTGCAAATGCACTGATTGGCTTTCTGTTCTCCAGTGGTCTCATTAATCCCCCTGATGGGGAGGTTATATGGCCCAGAGTTGAAAATCTCTTTAGAGAAGTCCCCTGTTCCCTGGATTCAGACTGACTCAGAGGGCAAGAGCCAAATATTAGTTTTCTTGTCCCTTTTCATTTAACTTTAATTTTAAATCCTAATCTTTAATATCCAGCAAATAAATTTTAACTGCCTTATGTTAAGAGTACTGGGCTTTAATGTCTATAACTTTATAATTATTTATCTTTTTATTAATTGGGATCTGTGTTATTCTGTTTGTCTTGTAGGTGATGACTTATTATCTTAAATTAACCCATGTTGTGTTCTTAAAGCAACAATTCTGTAAAACACTAACAGAGAATCTTTAGATCACTTATAAGGAAATTATAAAATAAAATTTTTTAACAAGAGTAAATATACTTAGTTTGCATAATAGCTACCCTGAATTTTTTGCTTAGTTATAAATTATATCCCCTATTACAGATCCTAGTAATCTTGACAGAAAAAAAAAAAAACAACTTTTGAACAAAACTTTAAATGAAACATAATCTAACCTACTGTTTTCATAGTCATTCTCACATGTAGTAAGATGGGACACAGAGCCTTATTTCAGGTAAGGCAGGTCTCTTTATAAATCTTAAGGGATTTAGTTCTAAAGCTGATCTTTTTTTTTTTAAATATCATTTTACAAAGTTTACATAAATTTTTTTAGGTCACATGAACGTTAGCTAACACCGTATGATATCACATTTAAAACATGAATTAAAGAAAGGCTGAAAGTTTTTAACCTTTACATAGATTAGGCTCTCATAACTTAAAAATACATTTAAATTGTTCCCAAATGTAAAAAGTAACATAAAACTTTACTTATCTTTATGATAACAGATAAATAAATTCCCAATATATATTTTTACCATACAACTTAAGAACGCCAGCATGATATAATGCTCTTTTAAGTTTCTACCTTACAGACTTGTACATGTAAGATATGAGCACATTAATAGCATCATAATTACATTGATGTTTCCACATTAACCAAGTTTAGCTTTTAAAGTAATGGCAGTACAGTTCTCTAAAATAAGAGTTCTTATTTAATCAGTTGTTTAATTTTTATGGTTGCTAGCTCTAGAAAAAATAAAACTTAATAAACACAATTTATGGGTAAACTTATGTTTTAAGAAATTTTTGTCTCTTTAACACATGACTGATTTTTACAATCTTATACAGAATTTAGTACAAACTTGTACAGACCTTAGTTAATCAATCAGATATCTAACAAAAGTACTCATGAATGAGTAATCTCATATGAAATTTAATTTACTTATTTATCAAAATATTAGACAAATGTATTGAAGATTGTAAACCATTTTTTTTGTTGAAGGAAAAGTCCTACAACCAAGTCATATTAGATATTTTGTAGACATTAATATTTTATTAGATATCTGAACACCTAGAAAAACTTGTAAGCTTAAATTTAAAGACATTTATTTTTATCTGTTTATCCAATTTAAACTGAACCATTTAAATAACGTGAATTAAGGATCCTTGGATCCACTTTTTAAAATTTGTTTTTATGAGCGTTTTTTTATGAGCGTTCTTTATATATGTAAATTTTTGTATCATATGTTTGATATATGGATATATGTATATATAGACATACAACACATAACAGAAGTGTGCACACATAAAAATAGTAAAGGCCTTATAGCTTTTCGCAGATGAAATCTGCATTGCAATGTTTCAAAAACTCCACAGTTGGTCAAAGATAGAACTGATCAGAAAAACATTAACTTAGGTCTGTAGGATCAAAATCATGAGCTAAAAAAACTAAATAAAGTATCTAAGGAAAAAAATAAGAGTCCTAGAAAAAACGACTGGACAGTAATTAGTAAAAACCATACAATTTGCCTTTTTTTTTTTTGCTTAGGCCTCAGATCAGTCTCCTACTGAGCTTGCAGGATTCTTTTATTTGCATTTCAAAATTAAGTCCTGGCTGAGGTCAGGAAGGAGCAGGATAAAACTGCTATTCAGAGCAGACACAACAGGCCTAAGGCATTTTAACCATAATTTTCAGGTTAGGATGTTGAAAATTATGAAACAAGTTTAAGATACAATTCACAAAATTTTATATCTTTACATCTTGTTTTGTCAACAGATCCCATAAAATGATTTACTATCTTTGTCCAAATTAATGCACTGGTACGCACAGTGACATTTTCCCAGGCTACCCAATTCAAAATAGGTGAAATAAAAGACTGAATGATTGGGAAGTTACTTGCCAACTTGGAAGGAGAGTTCTTTAGTTTTCCATCCTAAGTATTTAAGTTCTCTGGCATAAATTATCTGAAATCATAAACTAAACAATTACCTAAACCCGACTTTTACCTGCAAGATTGTGCAATGCTTCAAAAACCCATTCAGATACCAGATTGTTACAATAAAACATCATCATTTAGACACACATTCAGCTAAGATCATTCCCAAGAAACAATTTAAAATATCAACACATTATTGCACATGTCTTAAAGGGCCAGAAACAAAGACACAAGACAGACAGAAGGGAGCTCCAGACTATGGCCGACAGACAGAAGCCTTTAAAACAGAGCAGATAAGAGAAAAATCTCCTACACCAGTGGCACCATAGAATTCCCCACAAGGGGACCACATGTTTTTACAGAGGGGCAACCTGAAATGTAAAATCAAGGGTCTCCATGGTGACTTTACTGAATTTAGTATCCCCTTTTTCTTTTTCTCTTTTTTAAGAAGACAGACGTTACATAATGCTTACAGTGCAGGGAAGGAAGGAGGGAATTCCCTGAAGTAACAGGGCTTCGGCAGCTGCTGGAAGTCCCTCGGTCCCTCCTTTAACTTACAGGATTAGCTCCTCTGGTTCGGTTCCACCCCAACCATGCTCCATCTCCTAACATATCAGTAGTCAGCTCTCAAAAAGTTCCGGGGCGGGGGTGGTGTGGTTTATCAAAATTTGAAACTTAAAGTTCAGTTCCTGACCTTGAAGCCAATTAATGCCAATTTAATAATGAGGACAGGGTTTTTGAGAAAAATAAAAAGGGAGGTTTATTGCTTTGCTAACAAAGGAGAAACACAGGGGACTCTGCCCAAAGGTTGTGACTCTTTTGATCTGGAGGTACAAGTGGTTTTAAAAGAGTTTCACTTCTTAACCTGTGAGATACTCAGTTTTTAGCTCTGCAGCAGGCATTGCCTTGTGCAGTGGGTGTGCTCCAGGTAGCCAGCTAGGGACTTCTCTTATCCTGCTTAAGAAAGGGAGGTAAAGTTCATCGCAGTTCCTTAAAACACAGTCCAAAAAGGAGTCACGCTTACTTGCTTTATTACCCATTTTCACGTCCAATATCTTTAAGTTTTACCACAGAAATCACACAACAAAACGCACAAAAACAAACAAACAAAAAACATATAGAACACAGAACAAAACAGAAAAAAAAAAAAAACAGAAACCAGGCACCAAAAAAAAAAAAAAAAGCAGAGGAGCATTGCAATGTCTTGCTAAAGCTCCTGGGTAGGACCGCGTGCATGCCCATCCACACCTCTCTACCCATCCAGAAGAATTCCCTACATAACAGAACAAAGGACAGCATGATTCTCGTTACAGTCCCAGACAGGAGTATATGTGAGCCTCCCCAGGCCTCCTCTCTGTCATCAGAAGAGATCTCCCTTAACCAGATATAAGATGTTATAAAGGTGCCACTTACCTATGGAGGCCTCCTCCACCAGGTGCTTGCTAATAGTTATAGTCCAGTGGTTCATTGCAGTGCTCCCTGGACCAACTCCAAGTCGTTGAAACATCTCAAGTTGCGCATCCCCTAGAGTGGCTCTGTAGCCGGGGGCCCTGGAGGGAAGGCCAGCTTCAGAATTTCCAACAGTCTGGTCTTGTGATCTGTACTGGCAGGGTCATCTTGCTGCGGAACTGCAAAATGTTAGACCAGGATGAAAGTAAAGACCACTGACTCCAATTAAAATCAAATTAAGGCAAATTTATTATTTCAACCGGCCAGCGGCCTGCCTCTCCCTCACAAAACGGCGGGAACAAGACAGCAACCCCACCTTTCCTTCAGCCCAGCTATATAGCCCAGAAAGTTACACAAAAGGGGGATTACAGATAACAGAACTTTGACAAGCATCACACTAAATGTAGTTTACTTTTCTTTTTTTTTTTTTTTTTCTGGCCCCAACATCAGAAATAATGATGACCATTAGACCTCAGAGAGGGTCGTTGTCTGGCCAGGGAAGGCCAAAAATTATGATGTGTCACTAAACTTTCAGAGAGGGCTGCTATCAGGTCAGAGAGATAGGCATGGGTGAGTTAAAGGCACGGGCAGACATTCCAAATGGGTTCAGAAATTGCAGTAATTTATAGTAAACCCAAAATTAGCTTTTCATCGCTTTGTGGCAAGATGGCTCCCAATTTTAATAAAAGATCAGGTTGGGTCTATCAACCCTGTCCCTTACTTTTGGAAACTCCTCTTCCACCTCCAAGTTTGTAAACTCCTGAGGATTTTCCAGATATGTATTCACAGATTTTCTAACTCTTCTCCTCTAATTGTGTCTTACTTGGGGGGAAGGCAATGTCAAGTCATCGTTCTGGATGAGAGTGGGAAGATTTTTGTATAGCACATATTTGCATACACATTGGATTCCTTATCTAATTTTCCATTCAAAATACTGAAACCCTGACACTAACCCATACCCTACTAGACTCTGACTACTAATCCTAATATGATGGAGAAACATAACCCAAACAGAATAGAAATACAAGCAGTTCAGAGGAGGCATGGTGTATAATTGGACTTTCATTTTGCATGATAAAGGGTTGGTGTTATAAATCTAGTCAATTTTTAATTGAAATAGTTCACCATGTGTTTTTAAAGTTAACAAATATGTGAATTCCTGTCTTGCTTTCTCTGTAGCCTATTCAGCACATGTATTTTTGCATGCACATACAGAATCCTACCTATTATCACACGTACATTCTTGTGAGGTAGCTGACTTGCCAGATACAAATTGTGAGAAGAGATCACTCCTCCTAAACACAGTTGGAACTGAAAATTCAATCTATGGGTGAGGTTCCTAGTTTAACAAAATTATAAATAAATCTATGTTTAGTAAAATAAATAGCTTGGGTCTGTGGATGATATATATTTAATGATGAATTTCAATTGGCATATATATTGCTACTTTTTAATGTCTGTGTGGGTGTTTTGTATATATATATAAATATATATATATATATATATATATATATATATATATATATAAATATATATATATATATAATCTCCAGATATTTCAAAATATGAAATATATGTGTCTTATTATACACTCCCTAAATTCATTCATGTTCATGTATTTGGATTTACAATCTACTTTTACATGATTATTATCAGAAATATGCATCCACCTGAAATACATATTTTTTTTCTAGTACTGAAAACTAACTTCGGTGAATGGTGCATACAAATCCTAATATTTCTACAGTAACTTACCAAGTTTAACATCAATGTAAGTAGATTCCTATGATACAAAATGTTTATTTTGACGTTCATTTTTATTCAACACTGATACATTACTATTTCTTCAGTTTATGCACATAATAGGATATATATTTATCCACAAGTTCACAAATTTATAGGCATTTGTCTCTCTATCAATCACTTCCTGCTTCAGAACACATGTATTCCTCCAGGTTTCCTGGCTGGACTTTTCATGAGACTTCTTTCCAAAGACATTATTTTCAATTTCTCTAATCATTTTGAAGCAAAACTCACACACTCTTCATGATAAACCATTACCCTAATATTACCATTAGATGTAAAACGGGTTGGAATGAATGATTGTATATCAATATAAGATTTCCTGTATATTTTCAGATATCAATTCAATCCTTTATTTAAAGTTGGAAGTACTTATATTATTTATTCACAGTATGGTCTATTCATGCATTATCTCTATATTGATAGACAAACGTACACCTCTTTGTATCCCCAATACTAATTTATATGTCTTCAAAATATTGCACCCAGAAATGGTGGAAGAAATACTCATGTAACCTGATCTACATATACATTTTATCACAGTAATATTCTGGACAAAACTACAAAGATCAAACTTATGTTTTTACCAAAGCCTAAATGGAAAGTGAGCATGGATTATGAAAAACATCTATTGCTCTCAAATGTCAATCCTATTGGTGACTACATATTTCTTTCTTCCTAAGATTATATATTCAACCTCAAGGCTGTTGAAAATGTCTAATCCTATCACTCACTTTATAATTGGCCTGATATCCTAAAATCACTATTGATATCTGCTTTCCTACATATTTTCCCCAGTTCAACATTGTGACAGATTCTTCACATGTGCTAATATTTACATTCACTCTCTACCTGAAACCCTATTGCTAAAGAACTTTTGGTATAAATCCTATCCTCATTCTTCTTTCTAAACCTATTGAGTATCTTCCTAATCATATTGACTATCTCTTTTTTACTGGATGTTCTCTTCTACATTCAATCATCCAAGGTACAAGGACCTATGCCATTGTATATCGATTTATTGGAGACAATTTTGCAGAACATAATTCAAAGCTAAGTATCCCAATCAAGGGTCCCATGCCCTTCTGGTCTCCAAAGCTTACGTAGATTTCTGTTTACCTACTTATATTTCACCTATATATTCTAATAAATATCACAGGTCAGAATAACATTATTCATCCCGAAGAATGATTCCTAACCCAAATTGTACATGTTATTAACCTTAATCATACACTCTTTCCTCAATCTAACTTTACAGAAGAGGAGGTACAGAGTTGGTCTTATAATACAGGAATGGAGGGCATATTCCATCTACTGAGAACCTCAAAGTTCCATGCAGAATTTATCCCTGTAGAAGATGTAGGCTGCTGGGAAGGACCCGAGAGAGAAAAAGTCATCTTTCAAGGCAAACAACCTGGTCAGGATGAAGGGATATGTCTGAATCAACATCTATCTTTTTATTGTAGAGAAGATGGACTAAACCAGGTCTGTGTAGAGAGCTGTTCCTGGGGGACAATGGTTGATATACCATTCTAACTTGTGAAAGTGTCACAGAAAGTAGGGGCAGCCTCCATTTCATGCGAACCTTGGAAGCAACTGTTAGGGCAAAGTGGTTGCCAAGGCAGTGACCTAATACAGTTCCTGATGGAAGTAACCTACCTAACTTCCTTGGTGATGGAACTCTCTGAACATGGGATCCTGGAAGCCAAGCAAACAGAGCAAGTCCCAGTCCCAGTCCACGTGGGCTCACTTATTTGGATTTACCAACAACAGAGTCAGTCTTTCTTGGTACCTACTGATGTGAGGATGGCTAAAAGCCAGGAGAGCTCTGAAAAGGGACCTTTCCTGAGAAAGCAGGATGTGGCTCACTGCTGGATCCTGACAGAGTTGGCCAACGAGATCAGATCTGAGACAGGACAGGCCATTTTGGGGTAACATTGTATGGCTCACCAGTCAGAGGACATTCCGGACAGTCACAGACCTACTTTGGGGAAGGAGATGCCTTTGTGGGTGTGGGTGTGAGTTTGTAGTTTTTTCTCATGTTCTGAGAATAATTAGAAAAGGAGGTTTGTTTGTTTTGGAGTGGGCTGATCTAGTAAGTCATTTGAAAAGGTGAGTTTTTCCATGTCTGTCTATCCCATTGTGTCCATTGATGTAGACAGTAGAAAAGAGAATGCATCAATGGATGTGCCCTGTTTAGTAGAATGCTTCCCAGCATTCATCCTGCCAATTTATGAATGGACTGTGGCTTGCCTTAGGGATGAGCAACACCTAATATGTTCCTAAGTTCCTGTTTTCTTCCTGAATTCTGGCCAATCTCCAGAATAGGCTCATGGTTTTGTACCACCTCCAAGCTCAGTGACATGGCCATGTTCTGGATAGCTGAAGGGAATGGCCAGCATGTCAGAAAACTCAGATATCAGTGTGACCAGAAATGACTCAGTTGAGAAACCCTGCTTTGGGCCTTTTGCTTACATATAGTTCCGTTTCCCTGAATGTCAGGAAGGTCTTTTCTTCAGGCCAAACTTTTTTGAAGCCTAAAGAAAACAGTTTTCAAATGGAAATAAATGGGCATCACCTGTGGCTCTTTGCTTAATTGCTTTGGAAAGGGATGTGTCTGATTCAGCCTCTTGGTCCTGTGTGAGGCAGTGGGTTAGATTCTCAGCACCTGATGGATCTAAAGAAAGATCCCATGTGTGCATCCAAAACCAAAATGGCCAAAATTGCTGTCATTGTGGATGAAGTCTCTAGCCTTCTTCAGTAAGGTTCCTGACCTCCATCAAGAGAGAATAGGGATACATTGGGTCAAATGAGTTTTTCAAAGCCCTGCAGAGGCTAGCCCATAGGTGCTTGGCTTTTATCATCACTCCAATTCACATAAAGAATCTAAACACCACAATCCAAAAGGCCTCAAATTGAAGAAGCAGAGTATTATTAACGGTAGGCCTATTTGATCACTCCTGGTTCACAGGAAGGGTGCCCATTCCACCCTGACATCAGGCAAATGAGGGGCAAGGTAGCTTATTTTGTACACTGTCTAGGGCTGCGCCCCTCATCGAAAACTCCAGCCAGAGTTTATGATGAGTGTATATATGGACCTATTTGTATATAGGACCATGGTACATGGTCCTATGCCATTGTATATGGATTTATCTGAGACATCTGTGCAGAACATAATTCAAAGCTAAGTATCCCAATCAAGGGCCCAATGCCCTCTGGGCATCAAATAATACTTGGATTTATGTTTTCATACATATATTTCACCTCTATAGTCTTATACATATTGCAGTTCCCAATACCATTTTTCATCCAGTAGAATGATTCCTAACCCAAATTGAAAATGTTATTAATCCAAACCATACACTGTTCCCTCAACCTAACTTTACAGAAGAGCATGAACAGGGTTGGTCTTACAATACAGGAATGTATGGGATCTTTGACTTGCTGAGAACCTCAAAAGTCCATGCAGAAATGATCTCTGCACGAGATATAGTCAGCGATGAAGGACCTGAGTGAGCAAAAGTCTTCTTCCATGGCAAACAACTTGGTCAGGATGAAGAGTTGTGTCTGAATCTGCCTCTCTCTTCTTAATGTAAAGAAGATGGGCCAAATCAGGCCTGTGTGGAGAGCTCTATTTGGGTGCCTATGGTTAATATGTCATTCTAACTTGTGAAAGTGTCACAGGAAATATGGGCAGCCTCCATGGGACTCTGGAAGCAACTGTTAGGACAAATTGGTTGCCAAGGCAGTGTGTCCTCATTCAGTTTCTGAAGGAAGTGACTTCACCTCACTCCCTTGGTGATAGAAATCTCTGAACGTGGAATCCAGGAAGCCAGGAACACAGAGACAGTCCCAGTCCCAGTACCAGTGTTCTCACTTGTTTGGATTTACCAAGAACAGAGCCAGTCTTTCTTGGCACCTACCATTGTGAGAATGGCCAAATGCCAGGATAGCTCAGAAGAGGGGATTTCCTGAGAAAGCAGTTAGTGGCTCAATACTGGCTCCTGACAACTTCACACAGTTGGCCAAGGAGACCAGAACTGAGACAGGACAGTCCATTTCAGGGGAACATAGTATGGCCCACCAGTCTGAGGACACTGCGCCTTGTCACAGACCTACTTGGGGAAAGGAGGTGCCTTTGTGGGTGTGGATGTGGTTTTGTGGTTTTGTCTCATGTTCTGAGGATAGGAAAGGCGGTTTGTTTGGTTTAGAGTCAACTGTTTCTAGTAAGTCCTTTGGCAAGGCGAGTCTTTCTATGTCTGAATATCCCACTGTGTCTGTGGTTGTAGATATTAGAAAAGGAAATGCTTCAATGAATGTGTCCTGTCTTGTAGAACACTTCCCAGCATTCATCCTGCGTAATTTATCAATGGACTGCAGCTTGCCTTATCTTTGGGCAACACCTGCTATCTTTCTATGTTCTGGTTTTCTTCATAAATTCTAGCCACTCTCCAAAATAGGCTCATGGTATTGTGTCCAAGATGTGTACCACCTCCAAGCTCTGTGACATGGCCATGTACTGGATAGCTGAAGGGAATGGCCAGCATGTCAGAAAACTCAGATATCAGTGTGACCACACAAGTCTCAGGGAGAAACCCTGCTTTGGGCCTTTTGCTTACCTACTGATATGTTGACCTGAATGTCAGGAAAGTCTCTTGCCTCAGGCACACCCTTTGTGAACCATGAAGAAACACTTTTCAAATGGAAATGAGTGGGCATCACCTTTGTCTCTATGCTTAATTGCTTTGGAAAGGGATGTGTCTGAATCAGCCTCTTGGCCCTGGGTGAGGCTGTGGCTTAGATTCTCAGCACTTGATGGATCTGAAGAAAGATCCAAAGTGTGCATCCAAAACCAAAATGGCCAAAATTGCTGTCATTGTGGATGAAGTCTTAGCCTTCTTCAGAAAGGTTCCTGACCTCCATCAAGTGAGAATAGGGACCCTTTGGGTCAAATGGGTTCTTCAAATCCCAGAAGAGGCTAGCCCATTTATGCTTGGGTATTCTCATGACTCCAATTCACATAAAGAATCTCCACCTCACAGTCTGACCTTCTCCAGAAGTCTTCACCATGGCTGCCTATGGGACTTTCAGGAAAAGAGTTGCTATAAAAGACTTCAGTGTACATAAACTTTCTCTTTTTGTGTTGACCTGGTCTACTTGGCAACTGGCTAAAAAATCAGCACTCCTGAGCTAGACACACCCTCACTAGTTTTTCACAAAATATGTGAACAAGGCTCCTGGCCTTGAGCTGGGGCTTCACAGACATTGCTACATTTCTAAGATAAAGAAGTTACAAACTGGGCTCCATGGAAAAAGCTGGCAGGGGGAAAAAAGAAAGGGAAGAAAAAGCTCTCCCCCTCCCAGGTGTTTTTGAAAATTTAACTTGCCCAGACCAAAGGAAAAAACAGAAACAAAAACTGCCTTTTGTGAACTTCTGAAGACTATGAACTTCTGAGCCCCTTCCCTTTCATGTTGGGTACAAAATTCTGAAACTACATAAACTTAGGTTTCATGGGATTAATTGATTACAACAGAAGCAATGCCCTCTGAATCTGGTTGCAACCAAATAAGACTGTTTCCCTGTCTTTGGTGCTATCTTTGGTGCCTTGCCTTGTCCGTCCCTACAACAGTTTAATTCTATATACTTAAACATTGTTTGTGTTTTAATGAAATTGTCAACAGATGTGATTAAATGTGTAATGGTGCGGATGTTTCCCAGAGTGCTCTATCATGACACAGATTCATTTGAAGTTCAAATAGGGGGGCATACAATCCGGTTCCTCTGAAAACATATATTCCTCACCTTAGCCATTCCATTGCAAATAGGAGTTGCTTCAGGGTTGGGCAGAGGAACCACTGCCGTTTTCCATGGGACACAACGAATGACCCAATTAGGAGCAGGAATATATAAAAACTTAAAGATATTAGTAACCTCCATCACAGCTTTGCAGGAATCTTTAACCTTTCTCTCTGAAGTTGTTTTACAGAACAGTAGAGGGTTGGATCTCTTTTTCACTAGAGAAGGGGGCCTTTGTGCTGCATTGAGGGAAGAATGTTTTTTTAATTTCGACCATAATGGAGTTGTAAAATAATCTATGAGTAAATTAAAAAGATGCCTTGAAGAGAGTCAAGGAGAGAGAGAGGCCCAAAAATGGTGGTTTGAGTCTTGGTTTACACAGTCCCCCTGGTTAACTACGTTTTTATCAACTCTGGCCCATCCAATAATAATCCTCATATTATTGCTAACTATAAAACCCTGTTTCCTCAACCATGTAATTTATTTTCTCCAAGCTCAAATTGGACAAGTTAAACTTATGGTAATACCCCACTAGCAAACATAGAATGTGACATCCCCCAATGATCATTTTTATGATTAAAAGTTGCCAGAAGAAGTGCGGAATGAAAGGTCAATAAAATATATACTTGTCACTTCCTGTTTTTCTGTACACTTAACAAAACACTGTTGAAATGTTGAGAAATGTTTCCTAATCTTGTCCCAGAATGTGCTGTCCCCAACGGCCAAACTGCAGAATGTACTCCCTCACCCGGTTGAATGCAAACCACCCACTCACCCTGAACCATCAATAAACTTCCCTTTCTGCCCTCTCCAAGAAAAGTATATAAACTCTGCATAAGCTCTTCTCAGGGCTCTCTGCTCTAATTAAGTGAGCTCTGAGCCCCAGCATGTTGGACCCCAAATAAACCCTTTGCTGTTGCATGATGTATTCTCTTGGTAGTCTCTTCCTCCGATGCTTGCACGACCTTTACTTGGATGATTGAATATAGAAGAGAACATCCATTCAAAAACTGATAGTCGGAAGGATTAGGAAGAAGAGTGAATATAGAATTTGGAAAACAAGTTCTTTAGCAATACGGTTTTGGTTAGACAGTGAATGTAAATATCAACACAAGTTAAGAGTCAGTCACAATGATGAACAGGGGAAAATATGTAGGAAAGCAGATATCAATAGAGACATTATGAAATCAGGCTAAGTATAAAGTCAGTGAGAGGATTAGACATTTTCAACAGGGTTGAGTTTGAATACACAATCTTAGGAAGAAACAATTATGTACTCACCAATAGGACTGACATTTGAGAGCATTAGGCAACATCACATGGATGATTGTAGTAATCCTTTCTCACTTTCCATTTAGGCTTTGGTACAATCATAAGTGTGACCTTTGTATTTTGTGTTCAGAATATTACTCTGATAAAATGTATATGTAGATCAGGTGACATGAGTATTTCTTCCACCTTTACTGAGGGCCATATTTTGAAGATGAATAAATTAGTATTGGGGGTACAGAGAGGTGTACAC
Organism: Callospermophilus lateralis; assembly: GCF_048772815.1. Classification (NCBI taxonomy): domain Eukaryota; kingdom Metazoa; phylum Chordata; class Mammalia; order Rodentia; family Sciuridae; genus Callospermophilus; species Callospermophilus lateralis. Next base: position 46,372 of record NW_027516042.1, read on the forward strand.
ATTGTCTATGAATATAGAGATAATGTATGAATACACCATACAGTGAATAAATAATATAACTAGTTCCACTTTAAATAATGGATTGAATTGATATCTTAAAATATATAAGAAATCTTATATTGATATACAATCATTCATTCCAACGAGTTATACATCTAATGGTAATATTAGAGTTATGTTTTCTCATGAAGGGTGTGTGAGTTTTGCTTCAAAACTGATTATGGATTTGGAAAATATTGTGTTTGGAAAGAAGTCTCATAAAAATACCAGTCAACAAACATAGAGGAATTCATGTGTTCTGAATAGGAAGTGATTGAAAGTGAAACAATTGCAAATAATTTTGCTAACTTGTGAATGAAATACATATCCGATGATATGCATAACCTGAAGAAATAGTAATGTACCAGGTTTGAATGAAAATGAACGTCAAAACATACATCATGTCCCATAGTAATCTACTTGGATTGATGTTAAACAGGGTCAGTTACTGTAGAATAATTAGGATTTGTATGCACCATTCACTGAAGTTATTTTTCAGTACTAGAAAATAAATATGTATTTCAGGTGGATGAATAATTCTGAGAATAATCTTGTGAAAAGTTGATTATAAATCCACATACATGAATATGAGTGAATTTAGGGAGTGTAAAATAAGACATATATATTTCATATTTTGAAAAATCTGGAAAAAAAAAATATATATATATATACACACACACACACACACACACACACACACATATATATACAAAAGAACCCCACAGATATTAAAGGTAGAAATATATGCAAATCGAAATTCATTATGAAATATATATCATCCACAGATGCAAAAATATTCATTTTACTGAACATGGATTTATGTATAATATTGTAATACTAGGAAGCTCACCCATAGGTTGTATTTTCAGTTCCAACTGCGTTTAGGAGGAGTGATCTCTTCTCATAAGTTGTATCTTCCATCAGCCACCTCACAAATTGTGCATGTGATACCATGTAGGAATCTAAATGTGCATATAAAAATACATGTGTTGAATTGGCTACAAAGCAAGGGAGACAGGAATTCACATATTTGTTTACTTTAAAAACACATGGAGAACTATTTCAATTAAAAATTGTCTACATATTTAACACCTACCGTTTATCATGCAAAAGGCAAGTCCAACTATACAGCATGCATCCTCTGAACTGCTTGTATTTCTATTCTGCTTGGGTTATTTTTCTACATCATTTTAGGATTATTAGTCAGAGTCTAGTAGGGTATATGTTCATGTCAGGGATTCTGTATTTCAATGGAAAATAGGAAAATGAATCAATGAGTATGCAAATATGTGCTACACAAACATCTTCTCACTTTCATCCAGAACAAAGCCTTAACATTACCTTGGGCCCAAGTAAGACACAATGAGAGGGGAAGTGTTAGAAAATCTGTGAATACATATCTCTAATGGAAAATGCTCAGGAATTCACAAACTTGGAGGTGGTAGATGAGTTTCAAAAAGTAAGGGACAGGGTAAACTCTCCACAAACATGGAGCTCTGCTGGCCTAAAGACTTTTTGAGTAACTGCCTCTGAGGATGGGTCCTTGAAATATATGTTGTTGTCAGGAGCTTTAGCTTCCTTTGTAGTGAGACCATCAGAGCTGGATCAGCATCTATGTGACTTGGAGGACATGTTTTCTTATTTTCCAATGAACATGGTGCATCAGTGATGAGTTCTATTTTTGTAGTTAAACTATGGCCATTGGGGAAAAGTGTCTCCCCGTGTGGACTGTGAAGCCCTTTGGTCATCCTCCAATTTTCATTGTCTTTCTTGCTGCTGCATAGGGAGTTTGTTATTTGTTTAACAAAATACAAGGAGTTCAACTGGGACACGGTGCTGGAGGGAGTTCTGTCACGTGTGGTGGGTCAGGGTCTGCAGGAGAATGCACCAACAGGCTTCTATCCCACAGAAATTGCCCCCTTGACCATAGCCACCTGATTCTGGACATTGCCCTGAAACTTCTCCATATAACAAGATGTCTTTACATATAAGGGACTCCTGGCTGCACCATGTCAGTCACAAGCCATTCAGAAGCCAATGGAAGATCCACATGGCCCCGCCACAGATGTTTTATTACACACCTGCACACCACTGCTCTAGGCCCACTACTCAGCAGGTTCCAAGTTACTGGAATCTCTGTTCTACACCATTTTCATGAAACCCAGTCAGTCAAGGCACTGTCTGGTATACTCTTGATTAGCAACAGGACATCCACAGGTTCTCCAGTGCCACCTGGTCATGGGAAATTCAAAAATTCCCTGGTATTTATCTAGCCATTTTTCAATAATACAGTTGGAGGCTCTGTGGGTTTCAATTAATTCAGGAACCATTAAATGGTGAGGAAGCTCGTTTCAATGAAAATTCTGCAGAACTATCACAGGCAAGGCTTCCCAAAGAGTGCCCAAATGGTCACATGAATCCAGGCCCATTGAGGTCTACAATGTGAGCTCCATGTGTGTATTGACTCTCACCTATGGCTGCCAAGTCCTTAAGAATAAAATCATATGATATACTGGCTGAGATTCCCAGTGCTCTGTGCAAATCCACCCTGGGCGTAGATCTCAGTTTCCAAGGCGACTCTCATGTGTGGCCTCTTAAAATCCCAATACAATTCATGGCAATACTTCTCTGAGGTCAGTTCCAGAACTCAGTCTCTAAGGGGAATCACCAGAGAACAAGCCCAGGTGGACCCAGTCATCTCTTCCAACCACCACACAAATGACCAAAATTAAAACCAAAATACTGCCACATGGCCCAAATCTTCTTCCATATCATAACCTCTGACTGGAGGTTACCATGAAGGGTGCAGCCCAAGTTGGTGTCCAAAATAAGCTCCCTTCCCCCTCATTCGCCTAAAGTCAGTGTGGCCTGGACACCATTCCTGTGAACCAAGAGTGATCAAATAGGCCTGCCGTTAATACTGCTCGACTTTTCCATGGGCCTGGTACAGAGGAGGAAGACAGGGAAGCAGGGCAGAGAGCAGCTCCTTGGATCTGAGAATGAGGAAGGAGAGATGTAAAAGAATAATGGGCAAGGGTTTTGGGATTTTCCTAGCAACAAAAACATGAGCAGTAGAACATGTAGAACAGAGTGGGAAACGGGAGTGAGTATACCAAAAAGCCTGTGAGGGACTTTAAATTTTTAGTAACCGTTTTCAGTGATGACAAAGCAACATTAAAGGCCATTTTCATTACATCTTGGATACTGGTATGTGGGTTCTCCTCAGCTGGTTTGAGATTTTGTTTAGCTGGTAAGAGGACCTGTTGGGACCCAGTGCGGCCACTGACAAGAAAAGAGAGGAGTGAGTGAGTGGAGGGGTACCTCAGTAGCTGCTACCTCAGGAAGGGGGCAGTGGTCTGAGATCCAGCGGAGGTTTGGGTTTTTGATCTATTAATTGTAGGGGAGAAATCAAGTTGCTGATGTGGGAGTGACAGCAGAGAGTCTGGAGTAGAAGGCTGAGGGTGAGCATCTATTGGAGAAGCATAGTTCAGGATGTGAGCAAAGGAGGGAAAAAGCCTCCACATAGGGGAATCTCCTTTCACCCTTTTGAGCACTTGTAGAAGTTAAAAAGGTCACACATAATTTGAGGATCTAGAGACCCCTCTGTGGGCCATCAGGTTTGGTTATCTAATTGGTAATAATGCCAATATTGTGTACAAAATTTGATGAGGAGTTTGGGTTCCATCTGGAAGTCCCTGTATGCTGACATCCCCATGACTTACAGAAGAAGTCGGCTTTCCCCCACACAGCTGTGACTGTTTATGGCTTTCACAGTCCGCCAGGCAAACATAGTAATCTAGGCTAGCCAACCTGCATGTGGCTCACGTGTCCCTACAAACATAATGTTTGTTTCCATTATCTATGTATGGAAGGGATTTAATGGAATTTTAGTGTAATCCTCTTCATCAGGGATATCCCAATAGATAAGACTTATAGCCAGCTGAGAAATGTCTGGGTGGAGAGATGGTCATCAGGTCCTTAAGGGGGATGTATGCAAGATAGACCATACTTCCGGTTTTCTTCCTAAATTCTGGCCACTCTCAAGAATAGGCTCATGGTTTGGTGTCCAAGATATGTACCACCTCCAAGCTCTGTGACATGGACATGTACTGGATAGCTGAAGGAAATGGCGAGCATCTTATAAAACTCAGATATCAGTGTGACCAGTAAAGTCTCAGTGGAGAAACCGTGCTTTAGGCCTTTTGCTTACATTTTGTTCTGTTCCCCAGTAAGTCAGGAAGGTTGATGCCTCAGGCCACACCTCTGTGAAGCCTTAAGAAAATATTTTTCAAATGGAAATGAATAGGCCTCACCTGTGGCTCTCTGCTTAATTGCTTTGGAAAGGGGTGTGTCTGAATCAGCCTCTTGGCCCTATGTCAGGCTGTGGCTTACATTGTCAGCACCTGATGGATATAAAGAAAGATCCCATGTGTGCATCCAAACCAAAATGGCCAAAATAGCAGTTATTGTGGATGAACTCTCTCACCTTCCACTGTAAGGTTCCTTACCTCCATCAAGTGAGAATCCGTATCCTTTGGGTCAAATGAGTTCTTCAATGCCCTGCAGAGGCTAGCCTAGAGGTGCTTGTGTTTTCTCTGGGCTCCAATTCACATTAAGAATCTAAACCTCACAGTCAGAAGGCATCAAATTGGAGAAGCAGAGCAGTATTAACGGCACACCTATTTGATCACTCCTGGTTCACATGAAGGGTGTCCAGGCCACCCTGACTTAGGCCAATGAAGGGCAAGGGAGCTTATTGTGGACACTGTTTTGGGCTGCATCCCTCATGGAAACCTACAGCTTGAAGTTAAGATGAGTGTCTATATGGAATAAGATGAGGGTGATGTGGGAGTGTTTTTGTTTTAATTGTGGCCATTTGTGTGAGGGTTGGAAGAGAGGTGTAGGTAAACCTGGGCTGGAACTCTGGTGTGTTTCCCCTTAGAGACTGAGTTCTGGAACTGACCTCAGAGAAGTATTGCCATGAACTGTGTTATGATTTTAAGGAGGCCACGCATGAGAGTCGCCCTTGGAAACTGAGATCTAGGCCCAGGGTGGCTTTCCACAGAGCACTAGGTATCTCAGCTAGGATATCACATGATTTTATTCTGAAAGACTTGGCAGCCATAGTTGAGAGTCAAAGACACATAGACCTCACATTGTAGACCTCAATGGGCCTGGCTTCATGTGACCTTTTGGCTACTCTTTGGGAAGACATTCATGTGAGTGTCCTCCAGAGATTTCACTGAAAAGAGGTTCTTCACCATTTAATGGTTCCTGAATAAATTGAAACATACAGTGCTTCCAACTTCAACCTTGAAAAATGGATAGATAAATACCATGAAATTTTTGAAATTCTAATGACCAGGTGGCACTGCAGAACCTTTGTATGACCTGTTGCTGATCATGAGTGTACCAGATAATGCCTTGATTTACTGGGTTTCATGAAAATGGTGTAGAACAGAGATGCCAGTAAGTTGTAGACTGCTCAATTGAGGGCACGAGCTGTGGTGTGCAGGTTTGTGATAAAACATTTGTGGTGGGGCCATGTGGATCTGCCATTGCTTCCAAATGGCTTGTGACTGACGTGCTGCAGCCCGTAATCCCTTATATGTTTGATCTCTTCATATAAAAGCATCTTGTTATATGGAGAGGTTTCAGGGCAATGTTCAGAATCAGGTTGCAATGGTCAAGGGGGCAAGCTATGTGAGATAGAAGCCTGGTTGATGTATTCTCCTGCAGACCCTGACCCACCACACCATTAAATTTTGAGGAAGCTCATTTCAATGAAAGCTGTGGATAACTCTCACAGGCAAGGCGTCCCAAAGAGTGCCCAAAAGGTCACATGAAGCTAGGTCCATTGAGGTCTACAATGTGAAGTGTATGTGTGTTTTGAATCTCAACTATGGCTGCCAAGTCTTTCAGAATATAATCATGTGATATTCTGGCTGAGATACCCAGTGCTCTGTGGAAAGCCACACTGGGCCTAGATCTCAGTTTCCAAGGGCGACTCTCATGCATGGCCTCCTAAAATCCCAACAAAATTTATGGCAATACTTCTCTGAGTTCATTACCAGAACTCATTTTCTAAGGGAAATCACACCAGAGTTCAAGTGGGGAAGTTTTTGAACCCCTGTGGGAGTCTAATCCAGGTTTGTTGGCCAGATGTTCCTGTTTCTGGGTCTATCCACTCGAAAGCAAACAGCAACTGACTGTCCTTATGTAGTGGCAAGCAGAAGTAAGCATCTTTTAAGTCCAGCATAGTGTACCATTACCTCTCCGGATTCAGAGTGCTAAGCAAATTATGTGGATTGGGTACCGTGGGGTGAATGTCCTGCAGTCTGTTTTTGATCTCTTTTAGGTCTTGAACAGGACGGTAGTCCCCAGTTACTGGCTTTCTTACTGGTAGCAGGGGGGTATTCTAGGCCGATTGACAGGGCCTTAGGACCCCAAGAGCCAGGTATTTCTGAATATTGGGCCTTATCCCATCCTTAGCTTCTTTGATTAGAGGATATTGTTTAACACTGATTGGAGAGGTAGAGGCTTTTAATTCTACTACTATTGGAGGTTTTTTTATGGCTAGACCTAACCCAGCAGTTTCTGCCCAGGCATTAGGATAATCTTTTATCAATTTCTGGGATAGTTTTCCTGTTTGATCAGTTCTAGTGCGCGCGAGGAGTTGATGTTCATCTTCTACGGACATAGTCAAAGCCGTGACTATGGGACTTTTTACTGAAGCGTTTAGAAACACCACTTGGGGACCATCAGTGTTAAAGGTTATTCTAGCCCCGAGTTTTGTAAGCAGATCCCTGCCCATCAACGGGGCCTGGCATTCTGGGATTACTAGAAAAGAGTGGTGGACTTTTCCATTTCCTAGGTCCATTGTCCTCTTAGTTGTCCAAGCTCATTATCTACTGTCATTAGCCCCTTGAACAAGCGACCATTTATTTGATAGGGGGCCCAGTGGGGTCTTAAAGGTTGAGTATACTGGTCCTGTTTTCACTTCAAAGTTCAATGGGGTTTCCTCCACTTAAAATGTTACCCTGAGCTTGCGGAGGAGATCCGAGTCCCGACTTCCCTATTCCTGTTCTAGAGTCAGCACGGCGGTCTGGCATCTCTGCTTTTTTGGGGGGCACTCTTTGGCCCAGTGTCCTTTTTCTTTACAGTAGGCACATTGACCTGAGGCCAGGGACAGCCTTTGGCATGGGCCCATGTATCCCTTCCTATCTCCGTGCTTTTTAACTTCTGGCCTATTTACTGCTCTGACCAGAACCTTAGCCAGTGCTTTAGTCTGCCTTTTGCTCCTTTCATCCTCCTTTTGTTCCCTTTCCTTCTGTCTCCTCTGTTCCCATTCCTCCTCAGTTTCTTTCTTATAATATATTTTCTCAGCTTCTCTGACTAAATCTCTTAAGGTCATATCTTGTAATCCATCTAGACGTTGCAACTTTCTCTTAATATCTAGGGCAGCCTGCTGGATAAAGGCCATTGCAACAGATGTCTTTTCGTACTCTGTCTGAGAATCAAAAGGAGTATATTTTCTAAATGCTTCCATAATTCTCTCCAAAATCATAGAGGGAGACTCATTAGGCCTTTGGATAATCTCTCTTACCATGGCCAAATTAGTCGGCCTTCTGGCGGCCACTCAGAGACCCGCTATTAGAGGCCGGTGATAAGTGGACAGATGCTACCTAACTTCAATGGTGTTGGGGTCCCAGTTTGGTCGGTTCATCTGCCCATAGGGATGGAGAGGGAGCATCACAGGGGTTTCTGTGTTTTTTATTATCTGTCACTGGCGGGTTCCTTTAGATGGCCCAGCTTCCACCAGAGGAGGAGGGGCTGCTGCTGCTGCTGCTGCGAAGTCCCCTGGAGGGCTTGGGACTGGCCCAATTGCCTCTAGTGGCGGAGAGGCTGTGTCAGCTGCAGGAGGATCATCTGGAACGTGTTCGGTGTTGGGGAGCCAGGGTAGAGGATAAGGAGGGGGAGGAGTGTCCAGTCTTGTGACTCAGGGAGAATGGAGGGAAGCGGGGGGAGCGGAAGGTTTGAATGATAGGATCCTGGGGAAGGGGTATATGGCTATTGATCTGGGTGGCCACGTGGTCCCGGCTGAAAGACAATATCTCTGATTTTCGGATTAGAGGGAAGCGGAAGGATCCTTCTGGGGGCCACCCGACTTTGAGAATGGGCCATTCTGAAGCACAGAGAGTCTGCCAGGTCCGGCATTTTACTGAAAAATAAAGATTCTGGGCCCTTGAGCGGACATCAGTCCAATGATCAACGGTCAGGGACAGAAGCATGGAAGTGATTTGTCCCATAATGGGAGTTACTCAAAGAGAGACAGTGAAGACACAATCGCAACACAGACAAAGACAAACAGTAAACGTTTAACGTGTGTCCAAGACAAAGATTAGAACTGAGTAACTGGCAAAACCTGATGTGTTAGACAATAAAGACAGACAATAAACTCAACATGAGTTCAGGACAATGAACAAAATTGAGTAGCCGGCAAAACCTGATGGGCTGGCAAACCGAATTCTGAAGCAAAATATAACCGAGTTGAGGAAACTACTATTCCTTGATTTCCCTCGTCCCCTGGAGTGTCCCACAGGGACGTGGCCTGCAGCTCTGTGACACGTCTGTCAGCCACTATCAGAGAGAGCTAATGCTCTTCACCGACAGCCACTTTGCCAAGCCCTAACCTGAAACCCGAAACCAGAAAGAGGCACCTAACTTACCCTGAGAGAAGTCCCTTGGGGTCTTTCATCTGCCACGCCAAATATCTCACCTGGGGCCTCCAGATGAAAAGGTGGGGTGAACATCGGAGGAAAAGACCGTCAACAGGCTTTCTCATGCAACTCTAAAGGGTTTATTGGGGGTCCAGCATGCTGGAGCTCAGGACTCACTTCAGAGGAGCAAAGAACAAAGAGCCCCGAGAACAACTTGAGCACAGTTTATATACATTCTTTAGAGAGGGCAGGGACTTTACATACATCATAGCCTCCTTTAGCAAATCATCATATACCAAGAGAAAATCAAATAACAACTCTAAAACATGATTAGAACATTCATTGGCGGGAACAGGTCGGGCAGAGGGTGATTGATCAGCCCTAAGAAGGGGTATACATTTAAACTGATTGGTTGAAGCCCTGAGATGTATACGTGGTGAGCTGCACGGTTTCTGGGAAGGGGTTATTAAGTACCTAGGTGGTCAGGGAAGATTTCAACACACACCTAATGTGCAGATCTGGAAATTGTCTTAACTGCCACCGGAATTTCAGGTGCTGAGTGCAGCTTGGAAACTTTAGGAAACCTGGTTCTTTACATTTCAATTTCAATTTCTTTTATTCTTTCAGAACCTTACAGAGAAAGGCGAGAGACTTCATCCACAATGACTGCTATTTTGGCCATTTTGGTTTTGGATGCACACATGGGATCTTTTTTTAGATCCATCTGGTGCTGATAATCTAAGCCACAGCCTCAAACAGGGCCAAGAGGCTGATTTAGTCATATTCATTTCCAAAGCAATTACTACTCCGAGGTCAGTTACAGAGCTCAGTCTCTGAGGAGAATCAAACCAGTGTTCTAGCGCAGATGAACCCAGTCATCTCTTCCAACAGCCACACAAGTGACCACAATTAGAACCAAACAATCCCACATGGTCTTCATCTTCTTCCATGTAGTCACTCATCATAACCTCTGCCTGGAGGTTTCCTTAAATGGCACAGCCCAAGAGAGTATCCAAAATAAGCTCCCTTGCCCTTCATTTGCCTAAACTCAGGGTGGCCTGGACACCCTTGAAGTGAACCAGGATTGATCACATAGTTCTGCCATTAATACTGCTCTTCTTCTACAATTTGAGGCCTACTGACTGTCAGGTATTGATTCCTTATTTGATTTGGAGTCATGATTAAACACAAGCACCTCTGCAGGGATTGGAAGAACTCATTTGACCCAAAAAATCCTTATACTCCCTTGATGGAGGTCAGGAATCTAATAGAGGAAGGCAAGAGACTTCATCCACAATGACTAATCTTTTTGCCATTTTGGTTTTGGATGCACACATTGGATCTTTCTTTAGATTCATCAGGTGCTGAGAATCTAAGCCACTGCCTCACACAGGGCCAGGAGGCTGATTCAGACACATCCCTTTCCAAAGCAATTAAGCAAAGTTATTGATCTGGGTGGCCACGTGGCCACTGGTGAGGCCCATTCATTTCCATTTGAAAACTGTTTTTTTCAGGCTTCACAAAGTGGTGGCCTGAGGCAAAGACCTTCCTGACATTCAGGGCAACAGAACAATATGTAAGCAAAAGGCCCAAAGCAGGGTTTCTCCACTGAGACTTTTCTGGTCACACTGATATCTGAGTTTTCTGAGATGCTTGCCATTCCCTTCAGCTATCCATTACATGGCCATGTCGCAGAATTTAGAAGTGGTACATATTTTGGAAACAAAACCATGAGCCTATTCTGGCGAGTGGCCAGAATTCAGGAAGAAAACAGGAACTTAGGAAGATAGTAGGTGTTGCCCATCGATAAGACAAAAGGCAGTCCATTCCTATAATGGGTAGGATGAATGCTGGGAAGCTTTCTACTAGACAGGAAAAATCCATTGATGCATTCTCTTTTCTAATGTCTGCAACCACGGACACAGTGGGATACACAGACACAGAAACACTCGCCTTGTCAAAGGACTTTCTAAAAACAGTCCACTCCAAACCAAGCAAACCGCCTTTTCTACCTATTCTCAGAACATGAGACAAAACCACAAACTCACACCCACACTGAAAAAGGCACCTCCTTCCCCCAAGTAAGTCTGTGACTATCCAGAGTCTCCTCTGACTGGTGGGCCATACTATGTTCCCCCAAGGTGGCCTGTTCTGTCTCAGATCTGGTCTTTTTGTCAAACTCTGTGAAGTTGTCAGGAGCCTGCGCTGACCACTACATGCTTTCTCAGGGAAGGCTCTCCTCGCATCTGACCATCCTCACATCAGTAGGTACCAAAAAAGACACACTCTGTCCTTGGTAAATCCAAACAAGTTAGCCCACTGGTACTGGGACTGGGACTGGCTGTGTGTTCCTGTCTTCCTGGAACCCAAGTTAAGAGAGTTCCATCACCAAAGAAGTGAGGTAGGTCAATTCCTTCAGGAACTGAATGAAGTCAGTTCCTTGGCAAACACTATTTTATTAAATTTTCAAAATAATTATGAAAACAGAAATCAAGGTAAGATTTGAAGTCCAGAAGGGCCCTTGATTGGGATACTTAGCATTGAATTAGGTTCTGCACAGATGTCCGAGATAAATCAATATACAATGGCATAGGACCTTGTACCTTGGATGATTGAAGGTAGAAGAGAATTTCCTGTCTAAAAGGGATAGTCGGTAGGATTAGGAAGATAGTCGGTAGGTTCAGGAAAAAGAGTGAGTATAGGATTTAGACCAAAAGTTCTTTAGCAATCAAGTTTGGGTAGAGAGTGAACAAAATATCAGCACATGTGAAGAGTCAGTCACAATGATGAATGGGGGAAAACATGCAAGAATGCAGATATCAATAGAGACATGAAATCAGGCAAAGTATAAAGTGAGTGATAGGATTAGACATTTTCAACATGGTTGATGTTGAATATATAATCTTTGGAAGAAACAAATATGTAGTCACCAATAGGATTGACATTTGAGAGCATTAGGCAACCTGGACATGGTTGTTTTTGTAATCCAAGCTCACGTTCTATTTCGCTTTGGTGAAAGGTTAATAAAATAGGCACTTGTCACTTCCTGTTTTTCTGTATGCTTAACAAAACACTGTTGAAATCTGGAGAACTGTTTGCTAATTTTGTTCCCAGAATGTGCTGTCCCCAACTGCCAAACTGAGGATTGTACTCCCTCACCCGCTTGTACCAAACCTCCCACTTGCTCTGACCCATCGATAAGTTTCCCTCCCTGCCCACTCCAAGAAAAGTATATAAGGTCTGATTAAGCTGTTCTCAGGGCTCTCTGCCGAGAAAAAAACCATTGTGCAGATACCACCCCCATCTAACAAGAGACAACTCAAGAGAGTTTCTTGGGACTGCTGGCTTTTGCAGGTATGGATACCTGGGTTTGTGTTCTTAGCTTCTCCTTTATACCCGCTGTTAAATGAGGATGCCCAATTCCAATGGACCCTTTGAGCACCAGCAAGTTTTAATAACATCTAAGGACACTGACATTGAATTCCTCAACTTCACTGAGCCCAGCCTTCAATTACAGAAAGCCCTACACTACTTTAAAAATGTACATCAACTCACTCACCTTGGTTAAAAGAAACTGCAGGCATTCCTGAAGGATCAAGAACAGAGTTTTCGATTAACCAACTCACAGCGAAAGGAAATATCTGAACGGGTAACAAAAGCCTGTCGGATATGTCAATTGGTTAATGCTTACCATTCCAAGCTTCCTGCAGGAAAGTACCTATGAGGAACCAGACCAGGACAATTCTGAGAAGTGGACTTTACTGAAATTAAGCCAGCATGGTATGGACTTAAATATCTCTTAGTCTTTGTAGATACATTTTCAGGATGGATTTAAGCCTTTCCCACAAAATTAAAATTAACGGCGCAAATGATGGTCAAGAATATCCTGAAAGATATTTTCCAAGATACGGCCGGCCTAAAGTAATAGGTTCTGATAATGGACCGGTGTTCATGGCCCAGGTAAGTCAGGGGTTAGCCAGGACCCTAGAAATTAATTGGAAGTTACATTGTGCTTGTAGACCCCAGAGCGCAGTACAGGTAAAAAATAAATAGAACCATTAAAGAGACCTTAAAGAAATTAAGCTTAGAGACCAGCATAAAAGATTGGACTATGCTCCAGCCTTATGCACTGTTTCATGCAAGAAATTCTCCCTCTGTTTCTTTGTGTAACCTCACCCCCTATGAAATTCTCAATGGTGTCCCTCCTCCAGTAAGGGACCTAACCCCAACTCTAAGACCGAACGATCCCTTCCACACCCCCTTGCTTGACAGACTAAAAGTTCTCGAAAGAACTCAGCGATACCTGTTGAAACACCTGGCCACTGCCTACCAACCTGCAGACGAGGGGACTCCACATCAATATCAAGAGACTTCATCTACATAAGATGACATCAGGTGTCATCCCTGGAACCCCGCTGGAAAGAACCATACCAGGTGCTACTTATAACACCTACAGCGGTAAAAGTAGACGGAATCACTTCCTGGATCCATGCCTCAAGTCTCAAGCCTGTGCCCTGTCCAGACTCTGGCTGGAAACTGGAAAAGACTGGTAACCCTTTCAAATTTTGTATTCGCCATACGGATATGGCTATAGACTCTCCCCTTGGCCACCAGTAGTCCTAACCCTCATCAGCCTGTTCAGCAGCGATTGCTGATCACAAATTCTACTAGACAAAAAATATGGTCTATCTTGCATACAGCCCACTTAGGTACCTGGTGGCCTTCTCTCCATCCAGACATTTGTCAGCTGGCTATAGGTCTTTCCTATTGAGATATTCCTGATGAAGAGGATCCCACTAAAATTCCATTAAATACCTTCTGTATCATAGATAATGGAAACAAATATTATGGATATAGGGACACGCTAGCCAGATGCAGGTTGGCTAGCCTAGATTACTATGTTTGCCAGGCAGAGTATCAAAGCCACAAACAGCCATAGCTGTGTGGGGGAAAAGCTGACTTCTTCTGTAAGTCATGGGGATGTGAGCATACAGGGGGTGCCTGGTGGAAAACAACTGCTCATCAAATTAAGTACACAGCATTGACCATATTAACAAATAGAGAAAGAAAACTGATGGCCCACAGAGGGGCCTCTAGGTCCTCAAATTCTGTGTGACCTTTTTAACTTCTGCAAGTGCTCAAAAGAGTGAAAGGAGATTCCCCTATGTGGAAGCCTTTTCCCTCCTTTGCTCACATCCTGAACTATTCTTCTCCAATAGATACCTACCCTCAGCCTTCTGCTACAGACTTTCTGGTGTCACTCCCACCTCAGCAACCTGATTTCTCCCCTCCAATTACTAGATCCAAAACCCAAACCTCCGCCGGTTCTCAGACCATTGCCCCCTTGCTGAGGTAGCAGGCACTGAGGCACCCCTCCACCCACTCCCTCCTCTCTTCTCCTGTCAGTGCCTGCACCCCGTCCCACCAGGTCCTCTTACCAGCTAACCCAAAGCTCAAACCAGCTGAGGAGAACCCTCAGACCTTTATCCAAGATGTAATGAAAATGGCCTTTAAAGTTGCTTTGTCATCACTGAAAACAGTTTACTAAGAATTGAAAAGCCCTCACAGGCTTTTTGGGATACTCACTTCGGTCTTCCCCTTGGCACTATCTGATCTACTGCTCAAGTTTTTGTTGCTAGGAAAATCACAAACCCCTTTCCTATTATTCTTTTATATCTCTCCTTCCTCATACTCAGATCCACCAACCGGGTCTTACCCCCCGCCTTTCCCATCTTCCCCCTCTGTACCAGGCCCACAGAAAAGTCTGAACTGAATTCTCCAGAAGTTTTCACCATGGCTAACTTTAGGACTTTCAGCAAAAGAGACCCTATAAAAGAGTTCAATGTAGATAAACTTCCTGTTTTCGTGTTGCCTGTTCTACTTGGGCACTGGCTTGAAAAATCAACACTCCTAAGCTAGACACCCCCATACTAGTTTTTAACAAAATATGTGAACAAGGCCCCTGTCCTTGAGCTGGGGCTTCAAAGAGATGGCTACATTTCTAAGATAAAGAAGTTACCAACTGGGCTCCATGGTAACAGCTGGCAGGTAGAAAAAAAAAGAGAGAAGAAAAAAGCTTAGGTGTCCTTAAAAACGTTACTTGCCCAGAACAGAGGGAAAAAAAAAACAAATCTTCTTTTTGTGAAATTCTGCAGACTGTGAACTTCTGAGCCCCTTCCCTTACATGTTGGGTACAAAATTATGAAACTAACTAAACTTGAGGTTCAGGGGATTCATTGATTACAACAGAAGCAATGCCTTCTAAATCAGGTTGCAACTAAATATAACTGTTTCCCTGTCTTCCATTCTATCTTAGGTACCTTGCCTTTTCCATACCTAAAACAGTATAATTCTATATACTTAAACATTGTTTATGTTTTCATAAAATGGTCAACAGATATGATTAATAATGTAATGATGCAGATGTTTCCCAGAGTGCTCTATCATGACACAGTATCATTTAAAGTTCAAATAGTGGGGCATACAACCCGGTTCTGCCAGGAACCTGTTTTCCTCACTTTAGCCATCCTTTTGGGAATAGGAATTGCTGCAGGGATGGGCACAGGAACCACTGCTCTAGTTCATGGGACACAACAAATGACCCAATTAGAAGCAGCAGTATACAAAATCTTAAAGATAGAAAAAACCTCCATCACAGCTTTACAGGAATCTTGAACCTCTCTCTCTAAAGTTGTTTAACAGAACAGGCGAGGGTTGGAACTCCTTTTCATGAGAAAAGGGGGCATTTATGCTACATTGAGGGAACAATGTTGTTTTTATGCCGACCATACTGGTTGTAAAAGAATATATGAGTAAATTAAGAAGACGCCTTGAAGAGCGTCAACGAAAGAGAGAGGCCCAAAAAGGGTGGTTTGAGTCTTCGTTAACATAGTCCCCCGGGTTAACTACTCTTTTATCAGCCCTGGCTGGTCCATTAATAATCCTCATTAATTGCTAACTGTAGGAACTTGCTTGCTCCACCATGTAGTTTCATTTCTTCAAGCTCAAATTGGACAAGTTAAACTTTTGGTAATCAGACAAAAATATACGCCACTAGCAGGCATAAAATATGACACCGTCCAATGATCACATTTATGATTAAAAGTAACGAGAAGAAGTGGGGAATTAAAGGTTAATAAAAAAGGTATTTGTCACTTCCTGTTTTTCTGTATGCTTAACAAAACACTGTTGAAATCTTGAGAGCTATTTGCTAATCTTATTCCCAGAATGTGCAGTCCCCAACTGCTAAACTGCAGATTGTTCTCCCTCACCCGGTTGCACGCAAACCGGCCACTCGCCCTGAACCATCAATAAACTTCCCTCCCTGATCTCTCCAAGGAAAGTAAATAAGCTCTGCTTAAGCTGTTCTCAGGGCTCTCTTCTCTATACAACTGAGCTCTGAGCCCCAGCATGCTGGACCCCCAAAAAACCCTTTGCTGTTGCATGATACAATCTTTTGGTGGTCTCTTCCTCCGACGCTCAAATGACCTTTACATTGGTACAATCATAAGTGTGATATTTGCTTTTTGTGTCCAGAATATTACTGTGATAAAATGTATATGTATATCATGTGACATGAGTATTTCTTCCACCATTTCTGGAAGCAATATTTTGAACATATATAAATTAGTATTGGGGGCACAAATAGGTGTACCCTGTGTCTATGAATATAGAGATATTGTATAAATAGACCATTCAGTGAATAAATAATATAACTAGTTCCAACATTAAATAGTGGATTGAATTGATATCTGAAAAAATATAGAATATCTAATATTGATATATACATTCATACATTCATTACAAAAAGTTATACATAATTTAGTTTAAAAAGGAAGCTCACACATATGTTGAATTTTCATTTCCAACAGCATTTAGGAGGAGTGATCTCTTCTCACAATTTGTGTCTGAAAATTCAGCCACCTCCCAAGAATGTACGTGTGGGACCAGGTAGGATTCTATATGTGCATATAAAAATACAAGTGCTGAATAGGCTACATAGAAAGGGAGACAGGAATTCACATATTTGTTAACTTTAAATTCACATGGAGAACTATTTCAACAAAAAATTGACTTGATTTATAACTCCTACCCTATATAATGCAAAAGGCCCGTCCAACTATACAACATGCCTCCTCTGAACTGCTAGTATTTCTATACTTTTTTGGGTAATTTTTCTCCATCTTATTAGGATTAGTAGTCAGAGTCTAATAGGGTAGGTTTTAGTGTCAGGGATTCAGTATTTTAAACTGTGGCCACTGGGGGCCTAGTGTCTCCCTGTGTAGACTGTGAAACCATTTGGTCATCCTCCACTTTTCCTGGTGTTCCTTGCTCCTGCACTGAGAATTTGATATTTGCTTCACAAAATACAACGAGTTCAACTGGGACACAGTGCTGGAGGGAGTTCTGTCACTTGTGGTGTGTCAGGGTATGCATGAGCATGCACCAAACTGGCCTATATACCGCATAGCTTGCCCCCTTGACCATAGCAACCTGATTCTGTATATTACCCTGAAACCTCTCCATATAACAAGATGCCTTTACTTATAATGGTCTCCTGCCTGCACTATGTCCATCTCAAGACATTTGAAATCCAATGGCAGATCCACATGGCCCCACCAAAGATGTTTTATCACACACCTGCCCACCACTGCTCTAGGCCCGCTACTCAGCGGGCTCCATCTTACTGGCATCTCTGTTCTACACCATTTTCATGAAACCCAATGAATCAAGGCACTGTCTGGTACACTCATGATCAGCAATAGGACATCCAAAAGATCTGCAAGCCACCTGGTCATGTGAATTTCAAAAATTTAATGGTATTTTTCTAGCCATTTTTCAATAATGAAGTTGGATGCACTGTGGGTTTCTATTCATTCAGGAAACACTAAATGGTGAGGAAGCTCATTTCAATAAAAACTCTGCAGAACTCTCATAGGCAAGGCTTCCCAAAGAGAGTCCAAAAGGTCAAATGAAACCCGGCCCATTGAGGTCTACAATTGAGGTCCATGAGTGTTTTGATATCAACTTAGCCACCCTGGGACTATACCTCAGTATCCAAAGGCGACACTCATGCGTGGCCTCCTAAAATTCCAACACAATTCATGGCAATACTTCTCTGAGGTCAGTTCCAGAACTCACTGTCTAAGGGGAATCACACCAGAGTTCAAGCCCAGGTGGACCCAGTCATCTCTTCCAACCACAACACAAATGACTACAATTAAAACCAAAACACTCCCACATGGCCCTCATCTTCTTCCATATAGACACTTATCAAAACCTCTGGATGGAGGTTTCCATAAGGGACACAGCCAAAAAAAAGTATCCACAATAAGCTCCTTGGCCCCTCATTTGCCTAAAATCAGGGTGGCCTAAACACCCTTCCTGTGAACCAGGAGTTATTAAATGAGCCTGCTTTTTATACTGCTCTGTTTCTCCAATTTGAGGACTACTGACTGTCAGGTATGGACTTTTTATGTGATTTGGATTCATGAGAAAACCCAAGCACATCTGCAGGGCTTTGAAGAACTCATTTGACCCTAAAGAATCCCTATTCTCACTTGGAAGAGGTCAGGAACCTAACAGAGGAAGGAAAGAGTCTTTATCCACAATGACTGATCTTTTTTGCCATTTTGGTTTTGTATGCACACATGGGATTTTTCTTTAGATCCATCAGGCGCTGAGAATCTAAGTCACAGCCACACACAAGGCCAAGAGGCTAATTCAGACACACCCCTTTCCAAAGCATTAAGCAAAGAGCCACAGGTGATGCACATTAATGTCCATTTGAAAACTGTTTTCTTCAGGTTTCACAAAGGGGTGCCCTGAGGCAAAGACCTTTCTGACATTCAGTGCTACAGAACAATAGGGAAGCAAAAGGCCCAAAGCAGGGTTTCTCCACTGAGACTTTCCTGGTCACACAGATATCTGAGTTTTCTGAGATGCTCCCCATTCTCTTCAGCTCACCAGTACATGGACATGTCACAGAGCTTGGAGGTGGTACATATCTTGGACACAAAACCATGAGCCTATTCTGGAGAGTGGCCAGAATTCAGGAAGAAATCAGGAACTTAGGAAGATTGTAGGTGTTGCCCATCCACAAGTCAAGCCGCAGTCCATTCATAAATTGGGAAAGATTAATCCTGAGAAGCTTTCCACTAGACAGGACACATCCATTAATGCATTCTCTTTTCTAATGTCTACAACCACGGACACAGTGGTATACACAGACAGAGAAACACTCGCCATGTCAAACGACTTACTAGAAACTCTCCACTGAATACCAAACAAACTGCCTTCCCTACCTATTCTCAGAACATGAGACAAAACCACAAACTTTCATCCACATCCACAAAGGCACATCCTTCCCCCAAGTAGGTCTGTGACAATCCGGAGTGTCCTCTGACTTGTTGGCCATTCTATGTACCCATGAAATGGCCTGTCCTGTCTCAGATCTGATCTCTTTGTTCAAATCTGTGAAGTTGTCAGGAGCCAGTGGTGAGTCACTAACTGCTTCCTCAGGAACGTCCCCTCTTGAGAGCTCTCCTGGCATTTGGCCATCCTCACATCAGTAGGTACCAAGAGAGACTGACTCTGTCATTGGTAAATCCAAACATGTGAGTCCACTGGAATTGAGACTGAGACTGGTTCTGTGTGCCTGGCTTCCTGGATCCCAAATTCAGAGAGTTCCATCACCAAGGAAGTGAGGTAGGTCACTTCCTTCAAGAATTGAATGAAGTCACTACCTTGGCAACCACTTTGTCCTAACAGTTGCTTCCAAGGGTCCCATGAGATAGAGGATGCCCCTACTTTCTGTGACACTTTCATAAGTTAGAATGGAATATCAACCATAGGAAACCAGGAACAGCTCTCCCCAGAGTCCAGGTTTGGTCCATATTCTCTACATTAAAAAGAGAGAGGCTTATTCAGACACATTCCTTCATCCTGACCAGGTTGTCTGCAATGGAAGATGACTTTTGCTCTCTCAGGTCCTAAAAAGCTGCCTACAAGTTCTCCAGGGATCATTTCTGCTTGGACCATTGAGGTTCTCAGCAGGTTAAAGATGCTCTACATTCCTGTATTGTAAAACCAACTCTGTCCCTGGTCTTCTGTAAACGTAGATTGAGGGAAAAGTGTATGGTTAGGGTTAATAACAGGTTCAATTTGGGTGAGGAGTCATTCTGCTGGATTAATAATGGCATTGGGAACCTACAATATTTACAAAAATATATAGGTAAAATATAAGTATGAAAACAGAAATCTATTTAGATTTGAAGCCCAGAAGGGCATTAGGCCCTTCATTTGGGATACTTAGCTTTGAATTATGTTCTGCACAGATGTCTCAGATTAATCTATATACAATGTTATAGGACCTTGTACCTTGGATAATTGAATGTCGAAGAGAACATCCAGGCAAAAAGGAATTGTCGGTAGTATTAGAAAGACAGTTGGTAAGTTTAGAAAGAAGAGTGAGTATAAGATTTGGACCAAAATTTCTTTAGCAATAGGTTTTCGGGTAGACAGTGAAGGTAAATGTCAGCACGTGTGAAGAGTCAGTCACAATTATGAACAGGGGAAAATATGTTAGAAAGCTAATATCGATAGAGACATTAGGAAATCAGGCAAAGTGTAAAGTGAGAGATAGGATAAGACATATTCAATAGGATTGAGTTTGAATATATAATCTTAGAAAGAAACAAATATGTAGTCCCCAACAAGATTGACAAGTGGGAGCATTAGGCAACCTGCACATGGATGTTTTTAGTAAGCCATGTTCATTTTCCATTTAGGCTTTGGTACAATCATAAGTGTGATATTTGCATTTTCTGACCAGAATATTACTGTGATAAAATGTATATGTAGATCAGCTTACATGAGTATTTCTTCCACCATTTCTTGGAGCAATATTTTGAATATGTATAAATTAGTATTGTGGGCAAAAATAGATGTACCCTGTGTCTATAAATATAGAGATAATGCATGAATAGGCCATACTGTGAATAAATAATGCGACTTCTTCCAACTTTAAGTAATGTATTGAGTTGATATCTGAAAATATTCAGGAAATCTTATATTGATATACATACATTCATTCCAACCAGTCATACATCTAATGTTAATACTAGGGTTATGGTTTATCCTGAAGGGTGTGTGAGTTTTGCTTTAATCTTACAATGGAACTAAAAAATATTATTTTTGGAAAGAAGTCTCATGAAAAGACCAGTCAAGAAACATGGAAGAGTACATGTGTTCTGAAGCAGGAAGTGATTGACAGTGAAACAAATGCCTACAAATTTGTGAACTTGTGGATGATATATATATATTCTATGATGTGCATAACCTGAAGAAATAGTAATGTACCAGTGTTGAAAAAAATGAACGTCAAAATACACATCATGTCCCATAGGAGTCTACTTGCATTGATGTTAAACTGGGTCAGTTACTCTAGAAATATTAGGATTCGTATGTACCTTTCACTGAAGTTAGTTTTCAGTACTTGGAAACAAATATATATTTCAGGTGTATAAATATTTCTGAGAATAATCTTGTGAAAAATTGATTATAAATCTAAATACATGAACATGGATGAATTTATGGAGTGTATATAAGACACATATATTTCATATTTCGAAAAATCTGGAGAGTGTATATATATATATATATATATATATATATATATATATATATATATATACAAAACACACACACAGACATTAAAAAGTAGCAATACATATGCTAATCGATATTCATCATGAAATATATATCATTCAAATATGCAAAAATATTTATTTTACTGAACATGCATTTATGTATAATGTTTTCAACTAGGAAGCTCACCCATAAGTTGAATTTTCAGTTTCAACAGTGGTTAGTAGGTGTGATCTCTTCTCACAAGTTGTATCTGCCAAGTCAGACAACACACAAAAATTAACCTGTGATACCAGGTAGGATTCTATATGTGCATATAAATACACATGTGCTGAGTAGTCTATAGCAAAATGGAGACAGTAATTCACATATTTGATAATTTTAAAAACACATGGAGAACTATTTTAAGCAAAAATTGACTAGATTTATAACACCAACCCTTTATCATGCAAAAGGCAAGTCCAAATATCCACCATGCCTCCACTGAACTGCTTGTATTTCCATTCTGTTTCGGTTATTTTTCTCCATCATATTAGGATTAGTAGTCAGAGTCTAGTAGGGTAGAAGGAGTGATCTCTTCTCACAATTTGCATCTGCCAAGTCAGACAACACACAAAAATTAACCTGTGATACCAGGTAGGATTTTATATGTGCATGAAAAAATACATGTGCTAAATAGTATATACAGAAAGGGAGACAGGAATTCACATATTTGTTAATTTAAAATCACATGAAAAATTGTTTTAAACAAAAATTTACTAGATTTATAACACCTACCCTTTATCATGCAAAAGGCAAGTCCAAATATATACCATGCGTCCACTAAAATGCTTGTATTTGGGTTTTTTTTCTCCATCCTATTAGGATTAGTAGTGAGAGTCTAGTAGGGTACAGGTTAGTGTCATGATTTCGGTATTTTGATTGGAAAATAGGAAAATGAATTCAATGTGTATGCAAATATGTGCCACAGAATAATATTCCAACTCTCATCCAGAACAATGCCATGACATTACCTTCGCCCCAATAAGACACAGTTATAGGAGGAGAGTTAGAAAATCTATGAATACATATCTGGAATGGAAGATGCTCAGGAGTTCACAACCTTGGAGTTGGTAGAGGAGTTTCCTAAGTAAGGATCAGGGTAAACACTCCACAAACATGGAGCTCTTCTTGTCTAAAGACTTCTTGAGAGACTGCCTCTGAGATTTGGCCCTTGAAATATATGTTCTTCTCTCTTTGTAGTGAGACCATCAAAGCTGGGTCTGCATCTATGTGACCTGGAGGACATGGTTTTTTATTTTATAATGAACATGAGGGAGCAGTTGCTGAATTCTCTCTTTGTAGGTAAACTGTGACCACTGGGGGCTAAGTGTCTCCCCGTGTGGACTGTGAAGCCATTTGGTCATCCTCCACTTTCTGTGGTGTTTCTTGCTGCTTCACTGGGAGTATGGTATTTACTTCACAAAATACAATGAGTTCAACTGGGACAAAGTGCTAGAGGGAGTTCTGTCAGGTGTGGTGGGTCAGGGTCTGCAGGAAAATGCACCAAAATGTCTTCTATTTCACGTAGCTTGTGCCCTTGACCATAGCAACCTTATTCCTAAAATTTCCCTTAAACCTCTCGATATAACAAGATGCCTTTACATATAAGGGTCTGTTGGCTACACTATGTCAGCCACAAGCCATTTGGAAGTCAATGGAAGATCCACATGACCCCACCACAGATGTTTTATGACACACCTGCACACCACTGCTCTAGGCCAACTACTCAGCAGACTCCAACTTACTGGCATCTCTGTTCTACACCATTTTCATGAAACCCAGTCAATCAAGGCACTGTCTGGTACACTCATGATCAGCAACAGGACATCCAAATATTCTCCAGTGCCACCTGGTCATTGGAATTTCAAATATACCGTGGTATTTATCTAGAATTAGGAAGTTAAACGATAGGATTAAAAAGAAGAGTGAATAAAGGATTTGGACAAAATGTTCTGCGTTCCCAATTTGAGGCCTACTGTCATGCGTGGTCGAATCTCATGCTTCTCCTCCTAAAATCCCAACACAATTCATGGCAATACATCTCTAAGGTCATTTCCAAAACTCCATTTCTAAGGGGAATCACACCAGAGTTCAAGCCCAGGTGGACCCAGTCATCTCTTTCAACCACCGCACAAATGATCACATTTAAAACCAAAACACTCCCACATGGCCCTCATCTTCTTCCATATAGACACTCATCATAACCTCTGGCTGGAGGTTTCCATGAGGGGCGCAGTGCAAGACAGTGTCCACAATAAGCTCCCTTGCACCTCATTTGCCTAAAGTCAGGGTGGCCTGGACACCCTTCCTGTGAACCAGGAGTGATCAAATAGGCCTTCAATTAATACTGCTCTGCTTCTCCAATTTGAGGCCTACTGACTGTAGGGTTTAGATTCTTTATGTGAATTGGAGTCATGAGACAACCCAAGCACCTCTGGGCTGCCCTCTGCAGGGCTTTGAAGAACACATTTGAGTGAGTCTAGGAGTTGGACCAAATGTTCTTTAGCAATACGGTTTTGGTGAGAGAGTGAATGTAAATGTCAGCACATTTGAAGGGACATTCCCAATGATGAACTGGAGAAAAGGTGTTTGAAAGCAGATATCAATGGAGACATTAGAAAATTAGGCAAAGTACAACGTGAGTTGTAGGATAAGACATTTTTAACAGGGTAATGGTTCAATATATAATCTTAGGAAGAAACAGATATGTCGTCACCAATAGGAATGATATTTGAGAGCATTAGGGAACCAGGACATGGATGTTGTTAGAAATACATGCTCAAATTCAATTTAGGCTTTGGTACAATCATAAGTGTGACCCTTGCCTTTTGTGTCAGGAATATTACTGTGATGAAATGTATATGTATATCAGGTGACTATAGTATTTCTTCCACCATTTCTGAAAGCAATATTTTAAAGACTTATAAATTAGTATTGGGGATACATTTAGGTGTACCCTGTATGTATGAATATAGAGATGATGCCTTAATAGACCATACTCTGAATAAATAATATAACTGGTTCCACTTTTAATAATAGATTGAATTGATATATGAAAATATATAAGAAATTTTATGTTCATATACAATCATTCATTCCAACAAGTTATACATCAAATGGTAATAATAGGGTTACGGTGTATCATGATGGGTGTGTGAGTTTGCTTCAAAAGTGATTATGGAAATCGAAAATAATGTGTTTGGAACGATGTCTCATGAAAAAACTATCAAGAAACCTGGAGGAATACATGTGTTCTGAAGCAGGAAGTGATTGAAAGTGAAACAAATGACTATAAATTTGATAACTTGAGGAGAAATATATATCCTATTATGTGCATAAAATGAAGAAAAAGTAATGTACCAGTGTTGAATAAAAATGAACGTCAAAATAGACATCATGGAACATAGGAATGTACTTGCATTGATGTTAAGCTGGGTAAGTTACTGTAGAAATATTAGAATTTGTGTGCAACATTCACTGAATTTAGTTTTCAGTACTAGGAAACAAATATGTAATTCAGGTGGATGAATATTTCTGAGAATAATCTTGTGAAAAGTTGATTAGAAATCCACAAAGATGAACATGAATGAATTTAGGCAGTGCATAATAAGACGCATATATTTCACGTTTTGAAAAATCTAGAGCGTATATATATATATATATATATATATATACATATATATATATATATATATATATATACACACACACACACACACACAAAACCCACACAGAGACATTAAAAAGTAGCAATATATATGACAATCAAAATTCATCATGATATATATATCGTCCAAAGATCCAAAAAATATTTATATTACTGAACATGGATTTATGTATAATGCTGTTTAACTAGGAAGCTCCCCCATAGGTTGAATTTTCAGTTCCAACAGCGATTAGGAGGAGTGATCTTTTCTCACAATTTGTATCTGCCAAGCTGGCCACCTCACAAGTGTATACGTGTGATACCAGGTAGGATTCTATATGTGCATATACAAAAGCATGTGCTGAATAGGCTACAGATAAACGGAGACAGGGATTCACCTATTTGTTAACTTTAAAAACACACTGAGAACTACTTCAATTAAAAATTGACTAGATTTATAACTCCTACCCTATATATTGCAAAAGGCAAGCCCAACTATACACCACCCCTCCTCTGAACTTCTTTTATTTCTATTCTGTTTGAGTTATTTTTCTCAATCATATTAGGATAAGCAGTCAGAGTCTAGTAGGGTATGGTTTAGTGTCAGGGATTCAGTATGTCGAATGGAAAATTGGAAAATTAATCCAAAGTGTATGCAAATATGTGGTACACAAAAATCTTCTTACTCTCATCCAGAACAATGCATTGTCATTACCTCCACCCCAAGTAATACATAATGAGAAGAGAAGAGGTAGAAAATCTGTGAATACATATCTGGAATGGAATATGCTCAGGAGTTCACAACTTTGGAGGTGTTAGAGGAGTTACCCAAAGTAAGGGACAGGGTAAACTTTCCAAAAACATGGAGCTCTGGTGCCCTAAAGACTTCTTGAGAAACTGCCTATGAGGTTGGGCACTTGAAATATATGTTTTTGTAAGGAGCTTTTGCTTTCTCTCTAGTGAGCCCATCAAAGCTGGGTCTGCATCTATGTGACCTGGAGAACATGGTTTCTTATTTTCCAATGAACATGAGGCAGCAGTGCTGATTTCTCTCTTTGTAGGTCAATCGTGGCCAATGTGGGCTAAGTGTCTCCCCATGTGGACTGTGAAGCCATTTGGTCATCCTCCAATTTTCAAGGTGTTTCTTGTTGCTGCACTGGGAGTTTGGTATTTGCTTCATGATATACAAGGAGTTCAACTGGGACACAGTGCTGGAGGGAGTTTTGTCATGTGCGGTGGGTCAGGGTTCTCAGGAGAATGCACCAACCATGCTTCGATCACCCATAGCTTGCCCTCTTGTCAATAGCAACCTGGTTCTGAACATTGCCCTGAAACCTCTCCATATAAAAATATGCTTTTACATAGAACATTCTGCTGGTTGCACCATGTCAGTCACAAGCCATTTGGAAGCCAATGGCAGATTCACATTGGCCCATACAGATGTTTTATCACACACCTTCCCACCTCTGCTCTAGGCCCTCAACTCAGCAGGGTTCAACTTACTGGTATCGCTGTTCTACATCATTTTTATGAATCCCTGTCAATCAAGGCACTGCCTGATACACTCATGATCAGACGTAGGACATCCACAGGTTCCCCAGTGCGACCTGGTCATGGGAAATTCAAAAATTTCATGGTATTTATCTGGGCATTTTTCAAGATTGAAGTTGGAAGCACTGTCGGTTTCAATTCATTCTGGAACCATTAAATGGTGAGGAAGCTCAATTCAATGAAATCTTTGGAGAACACTAACAGGCAAGGCTTTCCAAAGAGTGGCAAAAAGGTCACATGAAGATAGGCTTATCGAGTTCTACACTGTGATGTCCATGTTTGTTTTGATTCTCAACTATGGCTGCCATGTTTTTAAGAATATAATCATGTATTATCCTGGCTGAGATTGCCAGTGCTCTGTGGAAAGGCACCTTGGGCCTATATCTCAGTTTCCAAGGGCGACTCTCATGCGTGGCCTCCTAAAATCCCAACACAATTAATGGCAATACTTCTCTGAGGTGAGTTTCAGAACTCAGTCTCTATGGGGAATCACACCAGAGTTCAAGCAAAGGTGGACCAAGTCATCTCTTCCAACCGCCACACAAATGAACACAATTGAAACCAAAACACTCCCACATGGCCCTCATTTTCTTCCATATAGACACTCATCATAACTCTTGCTAGAGGTTTCCATGAGGGGCACAGTCCAAGACAGTGTCCAAAATAAGCTCTTTTGCCCCTCATTTGCCTAATGTTCGAGTGTCCTGACACCCTTCCTGTGAACCAGGAGTGATCCAATAGGCCTGCATTTGATACTGCTCCGCTTCTCCAATTTGAGGCCTACTGATTGTGGGGTTTAGATTCTTTATGTGTATTTGAGTCATGAGAAAAAGCAAGCCGCAATGGGCTAGCCTCTGCAGATCTTTGAAGAACTCATTTGATCCAATGGATCCCTATTCTCACTTGATGGAGATCAGGAACCTTACAGAGAAAGGCGAGAGACTTCATCCACAATGACTGCTCTTTTGGCCATTTTGGTTTTGGATGCACACATGGGATCTTTCTTTACATCCATCAGGTGCTGACAATCTAAGTCACAGACTCACACAGGGCCAAGAGCCTGATTCAGACACATCCCTTTCCAAAGCAATTAAGCAAAGAGTCACAGGTGATGCCCATTCATTTCCATTTGAAAACTGTTTTCTTCAGGCTTCACAAAGGGTTGGCATGAGGCAAAGACCTTCCTGACTTTCAGGGCAAAAGAAGATTTTATAAGCAAAAGGCCCAAAGCAGGTTTTTCCACTGAGAGGTTAGTAGTCACACTGATATCTACGTTTTCTGAGATGCTCACCATTCCCTTCAGCTATTCAGTACATAACCATGTGACAGAGCTTGGGGGTGGTACATATCTTGGACACAAAACCATGAGCCTATTCTGGAGAGTGGCCAGAATTCCAGAAGAAAACAGGAACTTAGGAAGATAGCAGATGTTGGCCATTGATAAGGCAAGCCCTGGTCCATTCATTAATTCATCAGGATAAATTCTGGGAAGCATTCTAGTAGACAGGACACATCCATTGATGCATTCTTTTTTCTAATGTCTACAACCACGGACACAGTGAGGTACACAGATATAGAATCACATGCCTTGTGAAACGACTTAGTAGAAATAGTTCACTGCAAACCAAACAAACTGCCACTGCTACCTATTCTCAGAACATGAGACAAAACCACAAACCCACACCCACACCCACAATGGCATCTCCTTTCCCCAAGTAGGTCTGTGACTATCCGGAGTGTCCTCTGACTGCTGGGCCATACTATGTTCCACCCAAATGGCCTGTCCTTTCTCAGATCTGGTCTTCTTGGCCAACTTTGTGAAGTAGTCAGAAGCCAGCAGTGAGCCACTACCTGCTTTCTCAGGAAAGGCCCCTCTCAGAGCTTTCCTGGCATTTGACCATCCTCACATCAGTAGGTACCCAGAAAGAGTGACTCTGTCCTTGGTAAAACTAAACAAGTGATCCCACTGTGACTGTGACTGGGACTGGTTCTGGATGCCTGGCTTCTTGGATCCCAAGTTAAGAGAGTTCCATCACCAAGGAAGTGAGGTGAGGTCACTTCCTTCAGGAAGTGAATGAGGTCACTACCTTAGCAACCACTTTGTCCTAATAGTTGCTTCCATACTTCCTCTGACACTTTCACAAGTTAGATCGGTATATCAACCATAGGAACCCAGGAACAGCTCTCCACACAGGCCTTGTTTGGTCCATCTTGTCTACATTAAGAAGAGAGAGCCTGAATGAGACACAGTTCTTCATCCTGACCAGGTAGTTTGCCATGGAAGATGACTTTTACTCTCCCAGGTCCTTCATAGCTGCCTACATGTTCTCCAGGGATCATTTCTGCATGGACCTTTGAGGTTTTCAGCAGGTGGAAGATCCACTACATTTCTGTATTGTAAGACCAACTCTGTCCCTGCTGTTCTGCAATGTTAGATTGAGGGAACAGTGTATGGTTAGGGTTAATAACATGTTTGATTTGGGGTAGGAATCATTCTGCTGGATGAATAATGGTATTGTGAACCTGCGATATGTATGAGAATATATAGGTGAAATATATGTATGAAAACAGAAATCTACGTAAGATTTGAAGCCCAGAAGAGCATTGGGCCCTTGATTGGGATACTTAGCTTTGAATTAGGTTCTGCACAGTTGTGTCAGATTAATCAATATACAATGGCATTGGACCTTGTACCTTGGATGATTGAATGTCGAAGGGAACATCCAGTCAAAAAGGGTTAGTCGGTAGTGAAAGGTTAATAAAATAGGTACTTGTCACTTCCTGGGAAGAATGCTGTGTTTATTCCGAGCATAATGGAGTTGTAAAAAAATTATGATTAAATTAAAAAGACACCCTGAAGAGCGTCAATGAGAGAGTGAGAGGACAAAAAAGGGTGGTTTGAGTCTTGGTTCACATAGTCCCCCTGTTTGACTACTTTTTAACAACCCTGGCCTGTCCAAAATAATCTCCATAATATTGCTAACTATAAAACCCTCTTTGCTCAACCGTGTAATTTCTTTTCTCCAAGCTCAAATTGGACAAGTTAAACTTATGGTAATACTCCACTAGAAGACATTGAATGTGACACCCCCCAATGATCACTTTTATGATTAAAAGTAGATAGAAGAAGAAGTGAGGAATGAAAGGTTAATAAAATAGGTACTTGTCACTTTTTTTCTGTATGCTTAACAAAACACTCTTGAAATCTTGAGAACTGTTTGCTAATCTTGTTTCCAGAATGTCCTGTCCCCAACTGCTAAACTGCAGAATGTACTCCTTCACCCGGTTGAACGCAAACCGCCCACTCGCCCTTACCCATCAAAAAACATCGCTCCCTGCCCTCCCCAAGGAAAGTAAATAAGCTCTGCTTAAGCTCTTCTCAGGGCACTCTGCTCTATTCAAGTTAGCTCTGATCCCCCACATGCTGGAACCCAATAAACCCTTTGCTGTTGCAGGAGATAGCCACTTTTCAAGGATGAAGTTGGAGGCACTGTGGGTTTCAATTCATTCAGGAACCATTAAATGGTGAGGAAGCTCATTTCAATGAAATCTCTGGAGAACGCTCACAGGCAAGTCTTCCCAAAGAGTGGCCAAAAGGTCACATGAAGCCAGGCACATTGAACTCTACAATGTGAGGTCCATTTGTGTTTTGGCTCTCCACTATGGCTGCCAAGTTTTTCATAATAAAATCAAGTGATATCCTGCCTGAGATTCCCAGTGCTCTGTGGAAAACCAACCTGGGACTAGATTTCCGAATCCTAGGCTGAATCTCATGTGTGGCCTCCTAAAATCCCAACACAATTCATGGCAATACTTCTCTGAGGTCAGTTCCAGAACTCAGTCTATAAGGGGAATTACCCAAGAGTTCCAGCCCTGGCGGACCCACTCATCTCTTCCAACTGCCACAAAAATGACCACAATTATAGCCAAAACATTCCCACATGGCCCTCATTTTCTTCCATATAGACACTGATCATAACTTCTGGCTAGAGGTTTCCATGAGTGATGCAGCTCAGGACAGTGTCCAATATAAGCTCCCTTGCCCCTCATTTGCCTAAAGTCAGTGTGGCCTGGACACCCTTCCTGTGAACCAGGAGTGATCAAATAGGCCTGCCATTATTACTGCTCTGCTTCTACTATTTGAGGCCTACTGACTGTCAGGTATAGATTCTTTATGTGGTTTGTATTCATGAGAGAACACTGGCACATCTGCAGGGCTTTGAAGAACTCATTTGACCCAAGGGTCCATATTCACACTTGATGGAGGTCAGGATCCTAACAGAGGAAGGTGAGAGACTTCATCAACAATGACTGATTTTTTGAATTTTGGTTATGGATGCAAACATGGCATCTTTCTTTAGATCCATCAGGTGCTGACAATCTAAGCCTCAGCTTCACACAGGGCCAAGAGGCTTATTCATTCACATCTCTTTCCAATTAAGCAAAGAGCCACAGGTGATCCCCATTCATTTCTATTTGAATACTGTTTTCTTCAGGCTTCACAAAGGGGTGGCCTGAGCCAAAGACTTTCCTTGCATTCAGGGCAACAGAAAAATAGGTAAGCAAAAGGCCCAAAGCAGGGTTTCCCCACTGAGACTTTCCTGGTCACCCGGATATCTGAGTTTTCTGAGATGCTCACCATTCCCTTCAGCTATCCAGTACATGGCCATGTGACAGAGCTTGGAGGTGGTACATATCTTGGACACAAAACCATGAGCCTATTCTGGAGAGTGTCCAGAATTCAGGAAGAAAACAGGAATTTAGGAAGATAGTAGGTTTTGCCCATTGATAAGGCTAGCCGCAGTCCATTCATAAATTGGCAGTATGAATGCAGGGAAGCTTTCTACTAGACAGAACACACCCATTGATGCATTCTTTTTCTAATACTACAACCACGGACAGAGTGGGATACACAGTAATAGAAACACTCACCTTGTCAGAGAACATACTAGAAACAGTCTTCTCCAAACCAAACAAATTGCCTTTGCTACCTATTCTCAGAACATGAGAGAAAACCACAAACTCACACCCACACTCAAAAAGGCACCTCCTTCCCCAAAGTAGGTCTGTGACAATCCGGAGTGTCCTCTGACGGGTGGGCCATACTATATTTCCCCGAAGTGGACTGTGCTGCCTCTGTTCTGGTCTCCTTGGCCAAATCTGTGAAGTTGTCAGAAGCCAGTGGTGAGCCACTACCTTCTTTCTCAGGAAAGGCCCCTCTTCTTAGCTTTCCTGGCATTTGGCCATCCTCACATCACTAGGTACCAAGAAAGACTGACTCTGTCCTTGGTTAACCCAAACAAGTGAGACCACTGGGACTGGGACTGAGACTGGCTGTGGTTGCCTGACTTCCTGAATCCCAAATTTAGAGAGTTCCATCACCAAGGAAGTCATGTGAGGTAACTTCCTTCAGGAAGTTAATGAAGTCACTGCCTTGGCAACCACTTTGTCCTAACAGTTACTTCCAAGGGTCCCAAGAGGTGCAGGGTACCCCTACTTCCTGTGACATTTTCACAAGTTAGAATGGTATTTCACCATAGGCACCCGGGAACAGCTCTCCACACAAGCCTGGTTTGGTCCATCTTCTCTACATTAAGATGAAAGAGGCTGATTCAGACACATCCTTTCATCCTGACCAGGTTGTTTACCATGGAAGTTTTCTTTTCCTCCCTCAGGTCCTTCATAGCTGCTTACAACTTCTCCAGGGATCATTTCTGCATGGACCTTTGAGGTTCTCAGAAGGTGGAATATCCCCTACACTCCTGTATTGTAAGACCAACTCTGTCCCTGCTTTTCTGTAAAGTTAGATTGAGGGAACAGTGTATGGTTAGGGTAATAACAGGTTAAATTTGGGTTAGGAATCATTCTGTGTGATGAATAATGGTATTGGGAACCTGTGATATTTACAAGAATATATAGGTGAAATATAAGTATAAACACAGAAGTCTGGGTAAGATTTGAAGCCCAGAAGAGCATTGGGCCCTTGATTGGGATACTTAGCTTTGAAATACCTTCTGCACAAATGTCTCAGATAAATTGATAAACAATGGCATAGGACCTTGTAAATTGGATGATTAAGTGTAGAAGAAACCATCCACTCAAAAAGGGTAGTCGGTAGGATTAGAAAGATAGTCAGTAGGTTTAGGAAGAAGAGTGAGTATAGGATTTGGACCAAAAGTTCTTTAACAATAGGGTTTCCGGTAGAGAATGAACGTAAATGTCAGCACATGTGAAGAGTCAGTCACAATGATGAACTGGGGAAAATATATAGGGAAGCAGATATGAATAGAGACATTAAGAAATCAGGCAATGTATAAATTGAGTGATAGGATTAGACATTTTCAACAGGGTAGAGGTTGAATACACAATCTTAGGGAGAAACAAATATTTAGCACCAATACGATTGACATTTGAGAGCATTAGGCAATCTGGACTTGGTTGTTTTTAGTAATCCATGCTCACTTTCCATTTAGGCTTTGGTACAATCATAAGTGTGAACTTTGCATTTTGTGTCCAGAATATTAGTGTGATAAAGTGTATATGTAGTTCAGGTGACATGAGTATTTCTTCCACTAATTCTGTGGGCAATATTTTGAAGTTGTATAAATTAGTATTGGGTGTACAAATAGGTATACCCTGTGTCTACGAAAATAGATAAAATGAATGAATAGACCATACTGTGAATAAATAATATAACTGGTTCCAACATTAAATAATGGATTGAATTGATATCTGAAAATATACAGGAAATCTTATATTTATATACATACATTTATTACAACCATTTATACATCTAATGGTAATATTAGGGTTATGGTTTGTCATGAAGAGTGTGTGAGTTTTGCTTCAAAAGTGATTATTGAAACCTAAAATAAAAAGAAGTCTCAGGAAAAAAACAGTCAAAAACATGTAGGAATACATGTGTACTGGAGCAGGAAGTGATAGAAAGTGAAACAAATGCCTATACATTTGCAAACTTGTGAATGAAATATATATCCTATGATGTGCATAAACTGAAGAAATAGTCATGTAACAGTGTTCAATAAAAATGAACGTCAAAATACACATCATGTACCATAGTAATCTACTTGCATTGATGTTAAAGTGGGTCAGTTACTGTAGAAAAATTATGACTTCTATGCACCATTCACTGAATTTAGATTTCAGCACTAGGAAACAATATATATTTGAGGTGGATGAATATTTCTGAGAATAATTTTGTGAACATTTGATTATAAATCCACATGCATGAATATGAATGCATTTAGGGATTGTATAATAAGACACATATATTTTATATGCTGAAAAATCTCGAGAGTATATATATATACTCAATGCACAGACATTAAAGGGTAGCAATATATATGCCAATCGAAATTCATCATGAAATATATATCATCCACAGATCCAAAAATATTCATTTTACTGAACATGGATTTATGTATTATCTTGTTCAACTAGGAAGCTCACGCATAGTTCTAA
The DNA here is from genome assembly GCF_048772815.1 of Callospermophilus lateralis. NCBI lineage: Eukaryota > Metazoa > Chordata > Mammalia > Rodentia > Sciuridae > Callospermophilus > Callospermophilus lateralis. The sequence goes on from NW_027516042.1 coordinate 80,500, forward strand.
TTTTCAATTCCAAAAACGTTTAGGAGTAGTGATCTATTTTCACAATTCGTATCTGCCAAGTCAGCCACCTCACAAAAATGTACATGTGATACCAGGTAGGATTCTATATGTGCATACAAAAATACATGTGCTGAATAGGCTACAGATACAGGGAGACAGGTATTCACATATTTGTTAACTTTAAAACACACGGAGAATTATTTCAATTTAATATTGACTAGATTAATAACACCTACCCTTTATCATACAAAAGGTAAATCCAGCTATACACCATGCCTCCTCCGAACTGCTTGTATTTCTATTCTGTTTTGGTTGTTTTTCTCCATCAATTTATGATTGCCACAGTCTGGCTGGGCACAATTCAGGAGCCACTTGTCAAATAAACTAACTTTATTTTTAGAACTACACACGCCAAAAAAATAGCTCCTCGGGAAATACCCTCAGAGCACAACTGCCACCACCAGCTTCCCTCAAGCTCTCAACCTCTCCACTCCTCCTGCTCTTGAGTTCGATTGGCTGGGTCATTAGGGCAGAGCCAAAAAAGTCCCCCAATGAGCAGCTTGGTAGTTTGAAAGGGTGGGGAAACAGCCCAATGGGCATCACCGCAGAGTAGCCAATCAGCTAGATGTTGCTGGGGCCGCTGTGAGCAAACCATCAGGTGGCAGTCTGAAAGTTTTCTTTGGCCCCTCGGGCTGTGGCTCTCAACATCTCCCCCTCTCTGTTTAAACAACAAGCATGTGGCTTAGGGACCATGCCTGCCTTAGGTTGTCCAATAGTACATATGGTCCTTACCCATTATCGAATGAGCTGACCTCAAGGTGTCAGCCTCCAGTCTTAGGTTGGTACCATTGCAACTGGATCTTACCCGTCACTAACTACAGGTCCAGTATACATCCACACCTATGGAGAGGATTTTGTACCAGTGGGGGGGTAAGGTTCTTTGTCTCATCTCTGTTGGACCCCAAATTTTAGGTGAACAACCATGACAAGCAGAAGGGAGGAAGATACACCAAGCCAATTGAGGGCTCCTTTTGGAAAAATTGTACCACCGATGACATTATCAGCAAAAATACCCCAACACTACCACAAGTCGATGCACCAACATATTGATCACAATGCATGCAGGTGAGTTCACAATGCATACAAGTGATACATAGTCCAGGCAAGTTCTGCAAGCAGTTCAGTGATGGCTTTTGCAGAAGCTGTAGATTGGTTTTATCTTTGTCTTCACAGGCACTGGGATGAAGATAGGAATTCTGGCAACAATGCCTAAAGAAAAAATTATGTAACATTCCAGAAGGCAGTAAAAGAAAACAATTTTCTTAACAATTTACATTGTCTTGAAGAGATTTATTAAATATAATGAAAAGGAAAGGTGAAAGAAAGCAAACAGATCTGTTAACCTCCCTTTTTGTTCACATTTTAAAACAATCCTCAACGGGTGTTTACCCAATTTAAATTAAAATATTTACATCACGTGAATAAAAAAATATATTTCGATCCATTTTTTCATGAGCGCTCATCACATATGATATATGGTTATGTACATTCAAACATATAACACAAAACACAAGTGTGCACACATAATATAATACATACAACACATAACATAATAGTAAAGGCTTTATAACTTTTTACATGTGAAATCTCCATTGCAAAGTCTAAAAACTCTATAGTCCAAAAATAAAACTGATCAGCAAAACATTAACCTAGGTCTGTATGAGCTCAAAAAACAAAAAAGAACTTCATGATATGGGAAAGGGCAATAATAAAATAGATATTGAAAAAAACATCCTGGTTCTGTCACAGATGTAAGAATAGCCAAACTGGAGTTCTGGATATCAGCTGTAATTGATTTGAGCCAAATCATCTTCTTTTGGGTCTGTAGAAATCTCTTTAGTTAATCTCTCTGGAATCCAAATCGGCTCCTGTTCACCCTTTGAAAACACACAAACAGGCCCCCAACTCCAGACAATTACTGGGTCAGGACCTTTCCATTGTCCTGTTAGAATATCCTTCCAAAGTACCTTGGGCTTATGTACATTTTTTGGACATATATGCCTTTCTGCAGCACTAAGCCCTGTTGAATCCAAATTTTAAAAGTTTAGAATAAAAAGGGTTATTTTAAGTTTATCTTTGGGGAATATATACCCCTTCCCAATTCCTTCTTTTTGCTTTAGTAAGTACGTTTTAATAGTTTGATGTGCTCTTTCAACTATACCTTGTCCCTGCTGATTGTATGGGACTCCTGTTATATGAGTGATGCCAAATGATGAGCAAAATTGTTTAAAAGAGGTAGAAGTATAACCAGGGGTATTATCTGTTTTTAACTGTTTTGGAACACCCACAGTGGCAAAATTTTGTAAGCAATGAGCTATAACATCTTTAGTTTTTTTCTCCGACAAGAAGGGAGCCCATCAAAAATCCAGAAGAAGTATCAACTGTAACATGCAAATATTTTAATTTTCCAAATTCTGGCAAGTTTGTGACGTTCATCTGCCAAATATGGTTAGGTATCAATCCTCTAGGATTGACTCGAAGATTAACGTGTGGTAAAAAGGTCACACAATTTTGACATTGTTTTATTATTTGTCTAGATTTTTCCTTAGTTATTTTAAAGCACTTTTGTAAACTATTAGGATTGACATGGAACTTTTTATGAAAATTTGTAGCTTCTTCTACTATAGAGAAAATATGTATGTCATGTGTAGTTTTATCTGCTAAATCATTGTCCAAACTAAGGGCTCCAGGCAATCCTGTATGTGTTCTGATATTTCCTATAAAGAACAGATCTTTTCTGTCCAAGATTAGACTTTGTATAGTGGAAAGCAAAGAGAAAAGAGTAGAGGAAGGGGAAATCCTACCAGCATCTTCAAGGCATACTATAGCATTAACTATATTCTGACTATCGGAAAATAAATTAATTACAGAATCTTTAAACATCACAAAAGCTTGTAATACTGCATTAAGCTCTACCTTTTGAGATGATTGTTTGGGTATTAGAAATGTAAAAGTTTGATCAGGTGTAACTATTGCTGCTGTACCATTATTTGACCCATCAGTGAATATATTTGGAGCATTCATGATAGGTGTTTTTCTTGTCATTTTTGGAAAAATTACAGGATGAAATGATCAAAAAGACAATAAAGGATTAGATGGTAAGTGATTATCAAATGAAATATTAGATTTACACATGATTATTGCTCAAGTATTTAACTCATTAGCTAACTCATCAATTTGATTCAGAGTATATGGAGTAATTATTTTTTTGGGAGAAATTCCAAACACTTCCTTTGCTGCTTTTGTTCTTTTCAGTATTAATTGTCCTACAGCCTCAGTATACCGAGTAAGAATATTGTTAGGGGAATAAGATAAATGCATCCATAATAATGGACCTTCTTGCCAAAATACTCCTGTAGTAATATTTTTTGTTGGTAGTACAATAAATAATAAAGACAAACTTAAATCAATTCTATCCAAGTGCATATTTTCCATATATGTTTCAATAATTTTTAATGCCTTTCTTGTTTCAGGCATTAACATGCGGGGTGAATTTGGATCTGATGGACCTTTTAGGATATCAAAAAAGGTTCCAACTCTATTGTGCGTATACCTAGATAAGGCCTTATCCAATTTATGTCTCCTAATAACATTTGAAAGTCATTAAGTGATTTGAGTTGATCTATTCATACTTGAATTTTTGGTGGACAGATCATGGTTGAGGATAATAGAACTCCTAAATAATTAATTGGAAAATTTAATTCTACTTTATCTATTGTTATCTCTAGTTTATATTTTTTAATATGTTTTTAAGTGTGGCATAACATTCTAGCAATGTGTTTTTAGCTTTGTGTGCTAATAATATATCATCCATATAGTGAGATATTTGTAGTTCAGGATTTTGATTTCTAAGTGGCTGGATTACTTTGTTAACATAAATTTGACACATAGTTGGGCTATTAGCCATCCTTTGAGGGAGTACTTTCCATTTGTATCTCTGATCAGGACCTTCATGATTCAGTGCAGGGTTAGTAAATGCAAAACATGGACTATCCTAAGGTTGAATTGGAAATGAAAAAAAAATATTTAATATCTATACATAAATCATACCAAGTTTTGGCAAAGCAGATAATTGTGGAATCCCTGATTGAGCATGTCCCATAATAACCATCTCATTATTAATGCCTCTTAAATCTTGCAATAATCTCCATTTACCAGATTACTTTTTGATGACAAAACTGGGAGTATTATGGGGAGATACAGATGGTTTTATATGTCTTCTGCTAATTGTTGTTTGACCAGATCATGGGCTGCTGGTACCTTTTCTTTAGTCAGGGTCCACTGAGGAACCCATACTGGTCTTTCTTATTTCCAAGTAATTTTTATTGTCTTAGTGTCCCTTTCTTAAAATCCAACCCATTTCTGTCTGTTCCTTGATCTATTAGTATTGGAGCTGCTATACCTTGATATTGTTTTTCTAATCTTTTTCCTATCCTAAAACCTTGTCTAACCATAATTGTGGGTATATTTTAATTGATGTTTTTTGTTAATTTCAAACCTAATTCATCTAGGACATCTCATCCCCATAAATTTACGGGAAGATGATCCATACATATGGCTATATAGTTCCTTCACATCCTTCAGGATCCTTCCAATCTAATACCATTGCTCTTCGATGGGGATTAGTCGCCAATTCTAGGCCTTGAAGTGTTTGAGTGGATGGTTGTAATGGCCAATATTTTGGCCATTCTGGACGAGAGATGATGCTAAGTTCTGCATCTGTATCCAGTAGCCCATTTAATTCATGTCCTTGAATATTTAGTTTTAGTATGGGGCAAGAATCTAACTTTAGAGAAAACATAGCCAAATCTACATCTGTGCAGCCTAATCCCTTGGAACCTCTTTCTACAACATGACTGGAAAATTTATCATGTAAGCGTGGTATTATTAGTAACTGTGCTATTCTGTCTCTTGGTGAAATTACTGATATACCCTTTGGAGAACTGGCTATAATTTTATTTCACCTTCATAATTAGGGTCAATTACCCCAGGACTTATCATAAGTCCTTTTAGAGTAGAAGAGCTGCATCCCAATAATAAGCCTACTGCTCCTTGGGGAAGAGGTTTTTTACCCCTGAGAGAATGATTTGAACTCCCATCTCTGGAGTTAGTACTGCTCTGACAGAGGTGCAGATGTCCAACCCTGCACTCCCTCTGGTTTGTCTGTTGAGGGCTCTGATGGACAATGTGTCTTTGGCACTACCCTGATGGGGTTGCTGGGTTCCTCCAGTGCTCCGTATATTTGTGGTTTGGGGCCCCAGAGCATTGGGTCCCCCTGTCCATTTTCTGGCAACGTAACCTGATGCCTTTCTCCATGATATCATGGATAAACACCTGGTCCCTGTTTGTTTTTTGATAATATACTACCCTCTATGGTGGTTTGAGAATGGCATTCATTAGTCCAATATCTCCCTCTATGGCATCCTGGGCAAATACCCCGTATTCTACTCCTTTGATACCTAGTTTTGTTAAACCCTCCTCTTATGGGGCAATTCCTTTTAAAATGTCCTGTTTGTTCACAATTGTAGCATGTTCTTGTCCTGGCATCTAAAGCCTATTTTACTGCAGCTGCCACGACTTGCCCTTGTTCTAAAGCCTGTTTTACTGCAGCTGCCATGACTTGCTCTTGTTCATTAATGTCTCTACATAATTTAATACATGGGAATTGGAGCATTTTAGAAAAATCAGACATCAGTGTGTCTTGTAAAGTCTCAGTAGAGAAACTCTACTTTGGCCCATTTGCTTACCTATTGTTAATTTGCCCAGAATGTCAGGAAGCTCTTTGTCTCAGGGCACACCTTTGTGAAGCCTGAATCACACAGTTTTCAAATGGAAATGAATGGGCATCACCAGTGGGTATTTGCTAAATTGCTTTGGAAAGGGATGTGTCTGAATCAGCCTCTTTGATCTGTGTGAGGCTGTGGCTTACATTCTCATCACCTGATGGATCATTCCGTGTGTGAATCCATAACCAAAATGGCCAAAAGAGCAGTCCCTGTGCATGAAGTCTCTCACCTTCCTCTGTAAGGCTCCTGACCTCCATCAAGTGAGAATAGGGATTTTTTGTGTCAAATGAGTTCTTCAAAGCCCTGGAGAGTCTAGCACATAGGTTCTTGGGTTTTCTCATGACTCCAGTTCACATAAAAATATCTATACCTGACAGTCAGTAGGCCTCAAATTGGAGAAGCCTAGGCGTATAAAGGGCAGGCCTATTTGATCACACCTGGTTCACAGGAAGGGTGTCCAGGCCACCATGACTTTAGGCAATGAGGGGCAAGGGAGCTTATTTTGGACACTCTCTTGGACTTTGCCGCTCATGGAAACCTCCAGACAGAGCTTAGAATGAGAGTGAATATATGGAAGAAGATGAGGGCCATGTGGGAGTGTTTTGATTTTAATTGTCATCATTTGTGTGGTAGTTGGAAGATATGACTGGGTACACCTGGGCTGAAATCTGGTGTGATTCCCCTTAGAGACTGGGTTCTGGAACTGACCTTAGAGAAGTATTATCATGAAATGTGTTGGGATTTTAGTTGGCCATGCATGAGAGTCACCCTTGGAAACCGAGATCTAGGCCCAGGTTTGCTTTCCACAGAGCACTGGGAATCTCAGCCAGGATATCACATGGTTTTATTCTGAAAGACATGGCAGCCATAGATGAGAGTCAAAAAACACATGGACCTCACATTGTAGACAGCAATAGGCCTGGGTTCATGTGACCTTTTGGCCACTCTTTGGGAAGCCTTGCCTCAGAGATTTCACCAGAGCTTTCATTCAAATGAGCTTCCTCACCATTGAATGATTCCTGAATGAATTTAAACCACAATGCCTCCAACATCAATCTTGAAAAATGGCTAGATAAATACCATGAAATTTTTGAAATTCCCATTACCATGAAAATGGTGTAAGAACAGAGATGCCAGTAAGTTGGGGCCTGATGAGAAGTGGGCCTAGAGAAGTTGTGTGCAGGTGTGTGAGAAAATATCTGTGGTGGGGCCATGTGGATCTGCCATTGGCTTCCAAATGGCTTGTAACTGACATGGTGCAGCCAGCATACCCTTCTATGTAAAGGCATCTTTTAATATGCAGAGTTTTCAGGGCAATGTTCAGAATCAAATTGCTATGATCAAGGATGCAAGCTATGTGGGATTGTAGCCTGGGTGGTACATTATCCTGCAGACCCTGAAACACCGCACGTGACAGAACTCCCTTTAGCACTGTGTTCCAGTTGAATTCCTTGTATTGTGTGAAGCAAATACCAAGCTCGCATTGCAGCAGCAAGAAACACCACAACAAGTGGAGGATGACCGAATGGCTTTAGAGTCCACACAGAAAGAGTTAGCCCCCAGTCCCCACAGTTTACCTACAAAGAGAGAATTTAGCACTGCTGCCTCATGTTCATTAGAAAATAAGAAACCATGTCCTCCAGGTCACTTAGATACATACCCAGCTTTGATGGTCTCTCTACAAAGGAAGCTAAAGCTCCTGACAACAACAAATATTTCAAGTGCCCAAACTCAGAGGCAGTTTCTCAAGAAGTCTTTAGTCCAGCAGAGCTCCAATTTTGTCGAATATTTACCTGTTCCTAACTTTTGGAAACTCCTCTACCACCTTCAAGGTTGTGAACTCTTGAGCATATTTCATTCCAGATATGTATTCACAGTTTTTCTAACTCTTCTCCTCTAATTGTGTTTTACTTGGGGCGAAGGTAATGTCAAGGCATTATTCTGGATGAGAGTGGGAAGATTTTTGTGTAGCACATATTTACATACACATTGGATTTATTTTCCTATTTTCCATTCAAAATACTGAATCCCTGAAACTAACCCATACCGTACTAGACTCTGACTAATAATTCTAATATGATGGAGAAAAATAACCCAAAAAGAATAGAAATACAAGCAGTTCAGACAAGGCATAGTGTATAGTTGGACTTGCCTTTTGCATTATACAGGGTAGGAGTTATAAATCTAGTCAATTTTTTGTTGAAATAGTTCTCCATGTGTTTTTTTTATTGGTTATTCAAAATATTAAAAAACTCTTGACATCTTGTATTACATATATTAGATTCAAGTGGATTATGAACTCACATTTTTACTCCAAATACAGATTGCAGAATCACATCGGTTACACATCCACATTTTTACATAATGCCCTATTAGTATCTGTTGTATTCTGCTACCTTTCCTAGCCTCTACTATCCCCCCTCCCCTCCCCTCCCCTCCCATATTCTCTCTCTACTCCATCTTCTGTAATTCATTTTCCTACTTGTTTATTTTCCCCTTCCACTCACAACTTCTTATATATAATTTTGTAAAACATTGAGGGTCTCCCTACATTTCCATGCAATTTCCCTTTTCTCTCCCTTTCCCTGCCACCTCATGTCTCTTATTAATGTTGACCTTTTCTTCCTGCTATTCCTTCCTGCTCTGTTCTTAGTTGCTCTCATTATATCAAAGAAGACATTTGGAATTTGTTTTTTTAGGGATTGTCTAGCTTCACTAAGCATAATCTACTCTAATACCATCCATTTCCCTGCAAATCCCATGATTTTGTCATTTTTTAGTGCTGCGTAATACTCCATGGGGTATAAATGCCACATTATTAAAATTATTTTGAAAACCTATATTCCAATAAAATAGAAGAGAGTGAAGACATCGATAAATTTTTTAAATCCTATGATTTGCCCAGACTGAGTCTGGAGGATACACACAATTTGAACAGACCAGTATCAATGGATCAGATTGAAGAAGCAATCAAAAGACTACCAACCAAGAAAAGCCCAGGACCAGATGGGTATACAGCGGAGTTTTACAAAACCTTTAAAGAAGAATTAATACCAATACTTTTCAATTTATTTCAGGAAGTGGAAAAAGAGGGAGCTTTGCCAAATTCATTCTATGAGGCCAACATCACCCTGATTCCGAAACCAGACAATGACACCTCAAAGAAAGAAAACTACAGACCAATATCTCTGATTAAACTACATGCAAAAATCCTCAATAAAATTCTGGCGAATCGGACAAAAAGGCACATCAAAAAAATTGTGCACCATGATCAAGTAGGATTAATCCCTGGGATGCAAGGATGGTTCAATATACGGAAATCAATAAATGTTATTCACCACATAAATAGACTTAAAATAGGAACCATATGATCATCTCAATAGATGCAGAAAAAGCATTCGACAAAGTACAGCATTCCTTTATATTCAAAACATTAGAAAAACTAGGGATAACAGGAACTTTTCTCGAAATTGTGAAAGCTATCTATGCTAAGCCTCAGGCTAGCATCATTCTGAGTGGAGAAAAATTGAAGGCATTCCCTCTAAAATCAGGAACAAGACAGGGATGCCCTCTATCACCACTTCTATTCAATATAGTTCTCAAAACACTGGCCAGAGCAATTAGAAAGATGAAAGAAATTAAAGGCATAAAAATAGGAAAAGAAGAACTTAAATTATCACTGTTTGCGGATGACATGATTCTATACCTAGAAGACCCAAAAGGGTCTACAAAAAAACTACTAGAACTAATAAATGAATTCAGCAAAGTGGAAGGATAAAAGATCAACACGCACAAATCAAAGGCATTTTTGTATATCAGTAACAAAACTTCTGAATCGGAAATGAGGAAAAACACTCCATTCACCATATTTTCAAAAAAAAATAAAATAAAATACTTGGGAATCAACCTAACAAAAGAGGTGAAAGACTTATACAATGAAAACTACAGAACCATAAAGAGAGAAATAGAAGAAGATCCATGTGTTTTTAAAGGTAACAAATAGGTGAATTCCTCTCTGCTTTTCTCTGTAGCCAATTCAGCACATGTAATTTCATATGCACATATAGAATCCTACCTGTTATCACATGTACATTCTTGTGAGGTGGCTGACTTGGCAGATACAAATTGGGAGAAGAGATCACTCCTCCTAAACACAGTTAGAACTGAAAATTCAACCTATGGGTGAGCTTCTTAGATGAACAACATGATAAATAAAATCATATTCAGTATAATGAATATTTTTGGACCAGTGGATAATATACATTTCATGAAGAATTTCGATTGGCATATATGTTGCTACTTTTTAATGTGTGTGTATGTGTGTGTGTGTGTGTGTGTGTATATATATATATATATATATATATATATATATATATATATATACTCTCCAAATTTTTCAAAATATGAAATATATGTGTCTTATTGTACACTTCCTAAATTCATTTGTATTCATGTATGTGGATTTATAATCAAATTTTCAAAAGATTATTCTCAGAAATATTCATCCACCTGAAATACATATTTGTTTCCTAGAACTGAAAACTAACTTCAGTGAATGGTGCAAACGAATCCTAATATTTCTACAGTAACTGACCCAATGTCACATCAATGCAAGTAGATTATTATGGAACATGATATGTATTTTGATGTTCATTTTTAGTCAACACTGGTACATTAATATTTCTTCAGTTTATGCCCATTATAAGATATATATTTCATACACAAGTTAGCAAATTTATAGGCATTTGTTTCACTTTCAATAACTTCCTTCTTCAGAACACATGTATTCCTCCATGTTACTTTATAAGACTTTTCATGAGACTTCTTTCTAAACACATTATTTTTGATTTCCATAATCACTTTTGAAGCAACACTCACACACTCGTCATGATAAAATATAACCCTAATATTACCATTAGAAGTATAACTGGTTGGAATGAATGATTGTGTATCAATATAAGATTTCCTGTATATTTTCAGATATCAATTCAATCCGTTATTTAACGTTTAGCAATTATATTATTTACTCTCAGTATGGTCTATTCTTGCATTATCTCTATATTCATAGAGAGATGGTACACCTCTTTGTACTCCCAATACTCATTTATACGTCTCCAAAATATTGCTCCCAGAAATGGTGGAAGAAATACTCATGTCACCTGACCTACATATACATTTTATCACAGTAATATTCTGGAAAATAAAGCAAAGGTCACACTTATAATTGTACCAAAGCCTAAATTTAAAGTGAGCATGGATTTCTGAAAACATCCATGACCAAGTTGCCTAATGCTCTCAAATGTCAATGTAATTGTTGACTACATATTTGTTTCTTTCTAAGATTATATATTCAAACTCAACCCTGTTGAAAATGTCTAATCCTATCACTCACTTTAAACTTTGCCTGATATCCTAATGTCTCTATTGATATCTCTTTTCCTTCATAATTTCCCAGTTCATCATTTTGACTGTGCATTTGTGCTGACATTTACATTCACTCTCTACCTGAAACCCAATTGCTAAACAACTTTTGGTCCAAATACTATACTCTCTCTTCTTTCTGAATCTACCGACTATCTCCCAAATCCTACTGACTATCCTTTTTAGAATGGATGTTCTCTTCAACATTCAATCATCCAAGGTACAAGGTCCGATGCCATTGTGTATTGATTCATCTGAGACATCTGTGCAGGACATAATTCAAAGCTAAGTCTCCCAATCAAGGGCCCAATCCCTTTCTGGGCTTCAAATCTTACTTAGATTTCTGTTTTCATACATATATTTGACCTCTATATTCTTATAAATATCGCAGATTTTCAATACCATTATTCATCCAGCAAAATGATTCCTAACCCAAATCGAACATGTTATTAACCAAAACCATATACTGTTCCCACATTCTAACTTTTTAGAAGAGCAGGGACAGTGTTTGTCTTACAATAAGGAATGTAGGGGATATAACACCTGCTGAAAACCTCAAAGTTCCATGCAGAAATAATCCCTGGAGAAGATGTAGGCAGCTATGAAGGACCAGAGAGTGCAAAAGTCTTCTTCCATGGAAAACAGCCTTGTCTGAATGAGGGGTTGTGTCTGAATCAGCCTCTCTGTTCCTAATGTACAGAAGATGGACAAATCCAGCCCTGTGTGGAGAGCTGTTCACGGGTGCCTATGGGTGATATACCATTCTAACTTGTGAAAGTGTCACGGGAAATAGGGGCAGCATCCATCTCATGGGACCCTTGGAAGCAACTGTTAGGACAAAGTGGTTGCAAAGGCAGTGAACTTATTCAGTTCCTGAAGGAAGTGACCTCATCTCTATTCCTTGGTGATGGAACTCTCTGAACTTGCGATATAGGAAGCCTGGCACTCAGAGCCAGTCCCAGTCCCAGTCCCAGTGGGCTCACTTGTTTGGATATTCCAATGACAGAGACAGTCTTTTTTGGTATATACTGATGTGAGGATGGCCAAATGCCAGGAAAGCTTTGAAGACAGGCCTTTCCAGAGAAAGCAAGTAGTGGCTCACCATGGGCTCCTGACATTTTCAGAGTTGGCCAAGGAGACCATATCTGAGACAGGACAGGCCATTTCAGAGGAACATAGTAAGGCTCACCAGTGAGAGTACACTCTGAATAGTCACAGACCTACTTGGGGAAAGGAGATGCATTTGTGGTTTTAGTTGTGTGTTTGTGGTTTTGTCTCATGTTCTGAGAAAATGTAGGAAAGGCGGTTTGTTTGGTTTGGAGTGAACTGTTTCTAGTAAGTCGTTTGACAAGGCAAGTGTTTCTATGTCTGTGTTTCCCAGTGTGTCTGTGGTTGTAGACATTAGAAAAGAGAATGCATCAATGGATGTGTCCTGTCTAGTAGAAAGCTTCCCAGCATCAATCTTGCCCAATATATAAATGGACTGTGGCTTGCCTTATCGAAGGGCAACACCTTCAAACTTCCTAAGTTCTTGTTTCCTTCCTGAATTCTGGCTACACTCCAGAATAGGCTCATGGTTTTCTGTCCAAGATATTTACCACCTCCAAGCTCTGTGATATGGGCATGTACTGGATAGCTGAAGGGAATGGCGAGCATCTCAGAAAACTCAGATATCAGTGTGACCAGTAAAGTCTCAGTGGAGAAACTCTGCTTTGGGGCTTTTGCTTGCCTATTGTTCTTTTGCCCTGAATGTCAGGAAGGACTTTGCCTCAGGCCACCCCTTTGTGAAACCTGAAGTAACCAGTTTTCAAATGGATATAAATGGGCATTACCTGTGGCTCTTTACTTAACTGCTTTGGAAAGGGATGTGTCTGAATCAGTCTCTTGGCCCTGTGTGAGTCTATGGCTTAGATTCCCTACACCTGATGGATGTAAAGAAAAATCCCATGTGTGCATACAAAATCAAAATGGCAAAAATTACAGTCATTTTAGATGAAGTCTCTCGCCTTTCTCTGTAAGGTTTCTGACCTCCATCAAGTGAGAATAAGGATCCTTTGGGTCAAATGAATTCTTCAAAGCCATGGAGAGGCTAGCCCATAGGTGCTTCGGTTTTCTCTTGACTACAGTTCACATAAATAATCTAAATGCCACAGTAAAAAGGCCTAAAATTGAAGAAGTGGAAAAGTATTAATGGCAGACCTATTTGATCACTCCTGGTTTACGGTAAGGGTGTCCAGGCCACCCTGACTTTAGGCAAATGAGGCTTAAGGGAGCTTATTTTGGACACTGTCTTGGGCTGCACCCCTTATGGAAAACTCCAGCCAAAGGATATGATGAGTGTCTATATGGAAGAAGATTAGGGCCGTGTGGAGTGTTTTGGTTTTAATTGTGGTCATTTGTGTGGTGGTTGGAAGAAATGACTGGGTCTACCTGTGCTTGAACTCTGGTGTGATTCCCCTTAGAGACTGAGTTCTAGAACTTACCTCAGAGAAGTATTGCCATGAATTGTTTTGGGATTTTAGGAAGCCACGCAATGAAAGTCGCCCTTGGAAACTGAGATCTAGGCCCAGGGTGGCTTTCCACAAAGCACTGGAAATCTCAGCCAGGATATCACTTGATTGTATTCTGAAAGACATGGCAGCCATAGTTCAGTGTCAAAAAACACATGGACCTCATATTGTAGACCTCAATAGGACTGGATTCAAGTGACCTTTTGGCCACTATTTTGGAAGCCTTGCCTTTGAGAGTTCTCCAGAGCTTTCATTGAAATGTGCTTCTTCACCATTTAACGGTTCCTGAATATATTGAAACCCATAGTGCTTGCAACATCATCCTAGAAAAATGGCTAGAAAAATACCGTGAAATTTTTGAAATTCCCATGACCTGGTGGCACTGGAGAACCTTTGGATGTGCTGTTGCTGATCTTGAGTGTGCCAGACAGTGCCTTGATTGACTGGGTTTCATGAAAGTGGTGTAGAACAGAGATGCCAGTAATTTGGAGCCTGCTGATTAGTGGGCCTAGAACAGTGGTGGGAAGGTTTGTGATAAAACATGTAGTGGGGCAATGTGGATCTGCCCTTGGCTTCCAAATGGTTGTTACTGACATGGTGCAGCCAGCAGACCCTTCTTTGTAAAGGCATCTTGTTATATTGAGAGGTTTCAGGGCAATGTTCAGAATCAGGTTGCTATGGTCAAGGGGGAAAGCAATGTGGGATAGAAGCCTGGTTGGTGCATTATCCTGCAGACCCTGACCCACCACTCCCAACAGAAATCCCTCCAGCACTGTGTCCCAGTTGAACTCCATGTATTTTGTGAAGCAAATACCAAACTCCCAGTGCAGCAGCGAGAAACACCACAAAAATTGGAGGATGTCCAAATGGCTTCACAGTCCACACGGGGATACACTTAGCCCCCAGTGGCCACAGGTTACCTACAAAGAGAGAATTCAGCACTGCTGCCTCATTTTCATTGGAAAATAAGAAACAATTTCCTCCATGTCACATAGATGCAGACCCAGCATTGATGGTCTCAGTACAAAGGAAGCTAAAGCTCCTGACAACCACATATAGTTCAAGGGCCCAACCTCAGAGGCAGTTTCTCAAGAAGTCTTTAGGCCAGCAGAACTCCATGTTTGTGGAGTGTTTACCCTGTCCCTTTCTTTTCGAAAATCATCTACCACCTCCAATTTTTCAAAACTGTGAGCATATTCCATTCCAGATATGTATTCACTGATTTTCTAATTCTTCTCCTCTAATGGTGTTTTAGTTGGAGCGAAGGTACTGTCAAGGCATTTTTCTGTATGAGAGTGGGAGGATATTTGTGGAGCACACATTTACATACACATTGGATTCATTTTCCAATTTTTCTTTCGAAATACTGAATCCCCGACACTAACCCCTACCCTACTACACTCTGACTACTAATACTAATAAGATGGAGAAAAATAACTCAAACAGAATAAAAATACAAGCATTTCAGAGGAGGCATGGTGTATAGTTGGACTTGCCTTTTGCATTATATATTGTGGGAGTTATAAATCTAGTCAACTTTTTGTTGAAGTCGTTCTCCATGTTTTTTTTAAAGTTAACCAATATGTGAATTCCTGTCTCCCCTCTCTGTAGCCTATTCACCACCTTTATTTTTATATGCAAACATAGAATCCTACCTGGGACCACACGTCCATTCATGTGAGGTGGCTGACTTGACAGATACAAATTGTAAGGGATCACTCCTCCTAAATGATGTTGGAACTGAAAATTCAAATTATGGGTGAGCTTCCTACTTGATCAATATTATTCATAAATCCATGTTCAGTTAAATAAATATTTTTGGATCTGTCAATGATACATATTTCATTTTGAATTTTGATTGGCATATATATTGCTATTTTTAATGTCTCTGTGTGTGTGTGTGTACACACACACACACACACACACACACACACATAGATAGATAGATAGATAGATAGATAGACTCTCCAGAATTTTCAAAATATGAAATATGTGTTTTATTTTACACTCACCAAATTCATTCATATTCATATATGTGAATTTATAATCAACTTTTCACAAGATTATTCTTAGAAATATTCATTTACCTGAAAAACATATTTCTTTCCTAGTACCGAAAAGGAACTTCAGTGAATGGTGCACACAAATCCTAATATTTCTACAGTACCTGACCCAGTTTAACATCAATGCAAGTAGATTCCAATTGGACATGATGTGTATTTTGACGTTCATTTTTATTCAACACTGGTAGATTACTATTTCTTTAATTTATGCACATCATAGGATATGTATTTCATCCACAAGTTAGGAAATTTATAGGCATTTGATTCACTATCAATCACTTCCTGCTTCAGAGCACATGCATTCCTCCATGTTTCTTGACTGGTCTTTTCATGAGAAAAGGGATGGACAATGCAAGGTAAGGCAACTAACATAGCACCGAACACACCGAAACAGTCCTATTTGGTTGCAACCGGATTTAGAGGGCATTGCTTCTATTGTAATCATTTAATCCCCTGAACTCCAAGTTTAGATTGTTTCAGAATTTTGTACCCAACATGTAAGGGAGGCACTCAGAAGTTCACAGTCTGCAGAAGTTCATTAAAAGCAGTTTTTGTTTCTGTTTTTTTTTTTTTTCTGTTCTGTGCAAGTTAACATTTCAAGGACACCTGGGAGGGGGCAGAGCTTTTTTCTTCTCTTTTATTTCTCCCTGCCAGCTTTTACCATGGAGCCCAGTTGGTAACTTCTTTAACTTAGAACTGTAGCCATCTCTGTCAAGCCCCAGCTCAAGGCCAGAGGCCTTGTTCACATATTGCCAGCATTGTGACTGACTCTTTCCAAACACATTATTTTCGATTTCCATAATCACTTTTGTAGCAAAAATAACATATCTTCATGATAAACCATAACCCTAATATTGATATTAGATGTATAAATGGTTGGAATGAATGATTGTATATCAATATAAGATTTCTTATATATTTTCAGATATCAATTCAATCCGTTATTTAATGTGGAACCAGTTATATTATTTATTCACTTATGGTCTATTCATGCATTATCTCTATATTCATTGACACAGTGTATACCTCTTTGTACCCCCTATACCCATTTATATGTCTTCAAAAATTGCTCCCAGAAATGGTGGAATAAACACTCATGTCACCAGATCTACATATACATATTATCACAGTAATATTCTGGACACAAATGCAAACGTCACACTTATGATTGTACCAAAACCTAAATGGAAAGTGAGCATGGATTACAAAAAACATCCATGTCACGGTTGCCTAATGCTCTCAAATGTCAATCCTATTGGTGACTACATATTTGTTTCTTCCTAAGATTATATATTCTAACTCAACCCTGTTGAAAATGTCTAATCGTATCACACACTTTATTCTTTGCCTGATTTCGTAATGTCTTTATTGATATCTGCTTTCCTACGTTCTTTTCCCATTTCATTATTGTGACTGTTCACATGTGCTGACATTTACATTCACTCTCTAACCGAACCCCTATTGCTAAAGAGATTTTGTTCCAAATCCTATACTCACTCTTCTTCCTAAACCTACCGACTATCTTCTTAATCCTACCGACTATCCCTTTTTGACTGGATTTTCTCTTCTACTTTCAATCATCCAAGTAATGTTCGTGCAAGCATCGGAGGAAGAGACCACCAGGAGAGTGTCTCATGCCACAGCAAGAGGTTTATTGGGGGTCCAGCATGCTGTGGCTCAGAGCTCACAAGAATAGAGCAGAGAGCCCTGAGAACAGCTTAAGCAGAGCTTATATACTTTCCTTGAAAAGGGTAGGGACGGAAATTTATTGATGGGTCAGAGCGAGTGGGCGGTTTGCGTGTAACCGGATGAGGGAATACATTCTGCAATTTCGAAGTTGGGGACAGCACAATCTGGGAACAAGGTTAGCAAACAGTTCTCAATATTTCAACAGTGTTTTGTTAAGCATACAAAAAAACAGGAAGTTCCAAGTTCCTTTTTTATTAACCTTTCATTCCCCACTTCTTCTTCTGGCTAATTTTAATCATAATAGTGATTATTGGGGGGTGTCACATTCTATGTCTGCTAGTGGGGTATTACCATATGTTTAACTTGTCCAATTTGAGCTTGGAAAAAAGAAATTACACGGTTGAGCAAACAGGGTTTTATAGTTAGCTATAATATGGAGATTATTATTGGACAGGCCAGGGGTGATAAAAGCGTAGATAAACAGGGGGACTGTGATAACCAAGACTCAAACCACCCTTTTGGGGCGTCTGTCTCTCATTGACACTCTTCAAGGCATCCTTTTATTTTACTCATAGGTTTTTTTACAACTTCATTATGGTCGGCATAAAAACAGCATTCTTACATCAATGCAGCACAAAGGCCCCCTTCTCTCATGAAGAGGAGGTCAAACCCTCGACTGTTGTGTAAAACAACTTCAGAGAGAGAGGTTAAAGATTCCTGAAAACTGTGATGGAGGTTTCTAATATCTTTAAGTTTTGGTCTATTGCTGCTTCTATTTGGGTCATTTGTTGTGTACCATGGACCAGGGCAGTGGTTCCTGTGACTACCCCTGCAGCAACTCCACTTCCTAATATGATAGGTAAAGTAAGAGATATATGTTCCCAGTGGAACTGGGTTGTATGCCCCCCTGTTTGAACTTCAAATGAACCTGGGTCATTATAGAGCAATCTGGGCAACATATTCATCATTTCACAATTAATCACATCTGTTGACCATTTCATTAAAACATAAACAATGTTTAAGTATATAGAATTATACTGTTGTAGGGGCAGTCAAGGCAAGGCACCTAAGATAGCACAGAAGACAGGGAAACAGTCCTATTTGGTTGCAACCGGATTCAGCGGGCATTGCTTCTGTTGTAATCAATTAATTCCCTGAACCCCAAGTTTAGGTAGTTTTAGAATTTTGTACCCAACATGAAAGGGAAGGGACTAAGAAGTTCACAGTCTGCAGAACTTCACAAAAAGAAGTTTTTTTTTTTCTGTTTTTTCCTCTTTGGTGGGCAAGTTAAACTTTCAAGGACACCTGGGAGGGGGAGAGCTTTTTCTTCCTTTTCTTTTATCCCCCTGCAGCTGTTACCATGGAGCCCAGTTGGTAATTTTATATCTTAAAAATATAGCCATCTCTATGAAGCCCCAGCTCAAGGCCAGAGGCCTTGTTCACATATTGTGTGAAAAACTATTAAAGGGGTGTCAAGCTTAGGAGTGCTGATTTTTGCAGCCAGTAGCCAAGTAGAGCAGGGCAACAGAAAAACAGGAAGTTTATCTACACTGAACTCTTTTATAGGGACTCTTTTGCTGAAAATCCTAAAGTCATGGTGAAGACTTCTGGAGAAGTTCAGTTAAGATTTTTCTCTGGGCCTGGTACAGAGGGGGACGACGGGGAAGGCGGAGGGTGAGAGCTGCTCCGTGGATCTGAGAATTAGGAAGGAGAGATATAAAAGAATAATGGGAAAGGGGTTTGGGATTTTCCTAGAAACAAAAACTTGAGCAGTATAACCGGTAGAGCAGAGGGGAAGATGGAAGTGACTATCCCGAAAAGCCTGTGAGGCACTTTAAATTCTTAGTAACCTGTTTTCAGTGATCACAAAGCAACTTTAAAGGTCATTTTCATTACATCTTCAATAGGGGTCTGAGGGATCTCCTAAGCTGGTTTGAGCTTTAGGTTAGCTGGTAAGAGGACCTGGTGCGACGCGGTGCGGGTACTGACAGAGGAAGAGAGGAGTGAGTGGGTGGATGGGTACCTCAGTACCTGCTAACTCAGCAAGGGGGCAATGCTCTGAGAACCAGCGGAGGTTTGGGTTTTGGATCTAGTAATTGGAGGGGAGAAATAAGGTTGCTGAGGTAGGACTGACAGCAGAGAGTCTGGAGCAGAAAGCTGAGGGTGAAGAACTATTGGAGAAGCATAGTTCAGGATGTGAGGGAAACAGGGAAAAGGCCTCCACATAGGGGAATTTCCTTTCACCCTTTTGAGCACTTGCAGAAGGTAAAAAGGTCACACAGAATTTGAAGATCTAGAGACTCCTCTTGGCGCCATCTGTTTTAGATGTCTAAGTAGTAATATGGCCAATGCTGTGTACTGAATTTGATGAGGATTTTACATTCCACCAGGCAGCCCCTGTATGCTCAAATCCCCATGACTTACAGAAGAAGTCATCTTTTCCCACACTCAGCCATGGCGGTTTGTGGCTTTGATAGTCTGCGGGGCAAACATACTAATATAGGCTAGCCAACCTGCATCTGGCTTGCCTGTCTATACAACCATAATGTTTGTTTCCATTATCTATGGTACAGAAATGATTTAATGGAATTTTAGTGGGATCCTCTTCATCAAGGATATCCTAATAGGAAAGACCTATATCCAGCTGACAAATGTCTGGGTGGAGAGATGGCCACCAGGTTCCTAAGGGGGCTGTATGCAAGATAGACCATACTTCTTGTCTTGTAGGATTTGTGATCAGCCATTGCTGCTGAACGGGCTAATGAGTGTTAGGTCTACTGGTGGCCAAGGGGAAAGTCTATAGCCTTATCTACGTGGCAAATACACAATTTGAACGGGTTACCAGTCTTTTCCAGTTTCCAGCCAGAGTCTGGACAGGTTGCAGGCTTGAGATGAGAGGCATGGATCCAGGAAGTGATTCCGTCTACTTTTACCGCTGTAGGTGTTATAAGTAGCACCTGGTATGGTCCTTTCCAGCGGGGTTCCAGGGATGACACCTGATGTCCTCTTATGTAGAGGAATTCTCTTACTTGATATCGATGTGGAGTCCCCTCGTCCCCAGGTTGGAAGGCAGTGGCCAGCTGTTTCCACAGGTATAGCTGAGTTCTTTCAAGAGATTTAAGTCTGTCAAGCAAGGGAGTGTGGAAGGGATACTTAGGTCTTAGAGTTGGGGTTAGGTCCCTTACCAGAGGAGGGGCCCCATAGAGAATTTCATAGGGGGTGATGTTACACAAAGAAACAAAGGGAGTATTTCTTTCATGAAACAGTGCATAAGGCAGGAGCATAGTCTACCCTTTTATGACGGTCTCTAAGCTTAATTTATTTAAAGTCTCTTTAATGCTTCTATTTATTTTTTCATGTGTCCTGAGCTTTGGGGTCTATAAGCACAATGTAACTTCCAATTAATCCCCAGGGTCCTGGCTAACCCCTGGTTTTCCTGGCCCATGAACGCCGTTCAATTATCAGACCACATTACATTAGGCAGGCCCTGTCTTTGAAAAATATCTTTCAGGATCTTCTTGACCACGATTTGTGCCGGTTTTTTTTTTTTTTTTTTTTTTTTTTTTTTTTTTTTTTTTTTTTTTTTTTGTGGGAAAGGCTTCAATCCATCCTGAAAATGTATCTACAAAGACTAGGAGATATTTAAGTCCATATCTCGCTGGCTTAATTTAGGTAAAGTCCACTTCCCAGAATTGTCCTGGTCTGGTTCCTGGTACGTGCTTTCCTGCAGGAAGCTTGGAATGGTAAGCATTAACCAATTAACAGAACCGACAGGCTTTTGTTACCCATTCAGTTATTTCCATTCACTGTGAGTGAGTTAGTCTAAAACTCTGTTCTTGATCCTACAGGAATGGCTGCAGTTTCTTTGAACTAAGTTGATTGAGTTGATGTACATTTTTAACATAGTGTAGGGCTTTCTGAAATTGCAGGCTGTGCTCAGTGAAGTTGAGGTGTTCAGTGTTAGTGTTCTTAGATGTTATCAAAAGCTTGCTGGTGCTCAAAGGGTCCATTGGAATTGGGCATTCTCATTTAACAGCGGGTATAAAGGAGCAGCTATGAACACAAACCCAGGTCCATAACCTGCAAAAGCCAGCAGTTCCAAGAAACTCTCTATGTTGTCTCCTGTTAAATGA
This sequence comes from Callospermophilus lateralis, assembly GCF_048772815.1. Classification (NCBI taxonomy): domain Eukaryota; kingdom Metazoa; phylum Chordata; class Mammalia; order Rodentia; family Sciuridae; genus Callospermophilus; species Callospermophilus lateralis. The sequence goes on from NW_027516042.1 coordinate 102,162, forward strand.
GGGTGGTATCTGCACAACGTTTTGTTTCCTGGGGTCAGTGAGCCATCATTTACAGTGCCTAAGGAAATACCCCAGGAAGATTACTTCTTGCTGGCAAATTTGGGCCTTTTTGGCCAAAGCTCTATACCTGAGTTGAGCAAGCTCAGATAATAGTGCTTGGGTCACAGACTCAAAGTTTTCCTTGGTGTTGGCTGCCAGGAGCAGGACATCCACATATTGAATCAGGGTGACTTCGGGGTGTGTAGTTCTGAAGTTGTTGAGATCTCTGTGAAGGGCTTCATCAAAGAGAGTGGGGGAGATTTTGAACCCCTGTGGGAGTCTAGTCCAAGTCAGTTGACAAGACATTCCTGTCTGGGTCTACCCACTCGAAAGCAAACAGCAACTGACTATCTTTATGCAGAGCCAAGCAAAAGAAAGCATCTTTTAAGTACAGAACAGTATACCATTTTCACTCAGCCACAGCAAAGTGTTTATTGGGGGTCCAGCATGCTGGGGCTCAGAGCTCACTTGAATAGAGCAAAGAGCCCTGAGAACAGCTTTAACAGAGCTTATATACTTTCCTTGGACAGGGCAGGGAGGGAAATTTATTTATGGGTCAGGGCGAGTGTGCAGTTTGCATGCAACTGGGTGAGGGAGTACATTCTGCAGTTTGGCAGTTGGGGATAGCACATTCTGGGAACCAAAATAGCAAACAGTTCTCAAGATTTCAACAGTGTTTTGTTAAGCATACAGAAAAACAGGAAGTGACAAGTGACTATTTTATTAACCTTTCACCAAAGCAAAATGGAAAGTGAGCATGGATTATTAAAAACAACCATGCCCAGGTTGCCTAATGCTCTAAAATATCAATCCTATTGATGACTACATATGTCTTTCTACCTAAGATTATATATTCATCCTCAACCATGTTGAAAATGTCTAACCCTATCACTCACATTATACTTTGCCTGTTTTCCTAATGTCTCTATTGATATCTGCTTTCCAACATATTTTTCCCAGTTCATCATTGTGACTGACTCTTCGTATGTGCTCATATTTACGTTCACTCTCTACCCGAAACCCTATTGCTAATGAACGTTTTGTCCAAATCCTATACTCACTCTTTTTTCAAAACCTACTGACTACCTTCCTAATCCTGCCGACTATTCCTTTTTGACTGGATGTTCTCTAAGACATTTATTCATCCAAGGTACAAGGTCCTCTGCCATTGCATATCGATTTATCTGAGACATCTGTGTAGAACATAATTCAAAGCTAAGTATCGCACTAAAGGGCCCAATTCCCTTCTGGGCTTCAAATCGTACCTAGATTTCAGGTTTTATACTTATATTTCACCTATATATTCTTGTGAATATCGCAGGTTCCTAATACCATTATTTATCCCACAGAATGTTTCCTAACCCAAATAAAATATATTATTAACCCTAACCATACACTGTTCCCTCAATCTAACTTTACAAAAGAGCAGGGACAGAGTAGGTCTTACAATACAGGAATGTAGGGAATCTTCCACCTGCTGAGAACCTCAAAGGTTGATGCAGAAATGATCCCTGGAGAAGATGTAGGCAGCTATGAAGGACCTGAGAGAGCAAAAGTCATCTTCCATGGCAAACAAGCTGGTCAGGATGAAGGTATGTGTCTGAATCAGCCTCTCTCCTATTGATATAAAAAAGATGGACCAAAACAACCCTGTGTGGAGAGCTTCTCCTGGGTGTCTATGGTTGATATACCATTCTAACTTCTGAAAGTTTCACAGGAAGTAGGGGCAGCCTCCATCTCAAGGGACCTTTGGAAGCAACTGTAAGGACAAAGTGGTTGCCAAGGCAGTGACCTCATTCCCTTCCTTTAGGAATTGACCTACCTCACTTCTTTGGTCATGAAACTCTCTGAACTTGAGATCCAGGAAGCCAGGCATCCAGAGGCAGGACCAGTCCCATTCCCAGTGGGCTCACTTGTTTGGATTTACCAAGGAGAGAGTCTGTCTCTCTTGGTACCTAATGGTTTAAGGATGACCAAATGCAAGTAGAGCTCTGAAGACGGGATTTTCCTGAGAAAGCAGGTAGTGGTCAGCACAGGCTCCATACAACTTCACAGAGATGGACAAAGAGACCAGATCTGAGACAGGACAGGCCATTTCGGGGGAACATACTATGGCCCACAAGTCAGAGGACACTCTGGATACTCACAGACTTACTTGGGGAAAGAGGTGCCTTTTTGAGAGTGGGTGTGAGTTTGTGGTTTTGTCTCATGTTCTGAGAATAGGTGGGAAAGGCGGTTTGTTTGGTTTAGAGTGGACTGTTTCTAGAAAGTCCTTTGACAAGGTGAGTGTTTCTGTGTCTGTGTATCCCACTGTGTTCTTGGTTGTACACATTAGAAAAAGGAATGCATCAATGGATGTATCCTGACTAGTAGAAAGCTTTCCAGCATTCATCCTGCCCATTTTAAAAAAGGACTGCTGGTTGCCTTTTCGATGGGCAACACCTACTAACTTTCTAAGTTCCTGTTTTCTTTCTGAATTCTGGCCACTCTCCAGAATAGGCTCATGGTTTTTTGTCCAAGATATATATACCACCTCCAAGCTCTGTGACATGGCCATGTACTGGATTGTTGAAGGGAATGACAAGCATCTCAGAAAACTCAGATATCATTGTGACTAGTATAGTCTCAGTGGAGAAACCCTGCATTGGGATTTGCTTACTTATTGTTATGTTGCTCTGAAGTCAGGAAGGTCTCTGCCTCAGGCCACCCCTTTGTGAATCTTGAAGAGAACAGTTTTCAAATGGAAATGAATGGGCATCACCTGTGGCTCTTTGCTTAATTGCTTTGGAAAAGGATGTTCTGAATCAGCCTCGTGGCCCTGTGTGTGGCTGTGGCTTAGATTAGCAGCGCCTGATGGATATAAAGAAAGATCCAATGTGTGCATCCAAAACCAAAATGGCAAAAAGATCAGTGATAGTGGATGAAGTCTCTCGCCTTCCTCTGTAAGGTTCCTGACCTCCACCAAGTGACAATAGGTATCCTTTGGGTCAAATGAGTTTTTCCAAGCCTTGCAAATTTACTTTGGTTTCCTAATGACTCCAAATCACATAAAGAATCTATACCTGACAGTCAGTAGGCCTCAAATTGGAGAAGCAGAGCAGTATTACAGGAAGAACTATGTGATCAATCCTGGTTCACAGGAAGGGTGTTCAGGCCACCCTGAGGTTAGGCAAATGAGTTGCAAGGGAGCTTATTTTGGACACTCTCGTGGGCTGCGCCATTCATGGAAGCCTCTAGCCAAAGGTTATCATGAGTGTATGTATGTAAGAAGATGAGTGCCATGTGGGAGTGTTTTGGATTTAATTGTGGTCATATGTGTGGTGGTTGGAAGAATGACTGGGTCCACCTGGGCTTGAACACTGGTGTGATTCCTCTCAGAGACTGAGTTCTGTAACTGACCTCAGAGATGTAATTGCTTTGGAAAGGGATGTGTCTTAATCAGGCTCTTGGCCCTGTTTGAGGCTGTGGCTTAGATTATCAGCAACAGACGGATCTAAGAAAAGATCCCATGTGTGCATCCAAAACCAAAATGGCCAAAAGAGCAGTCATTGTGGATGAAGTCTCTCGCCTTCCACTGTAAGGTTCTGAAAGAATAAAACAAATTGAAATTGAAACGTAAACAACCAGGTTTTGTAAAGTTTCCAAGCTGCACTCAGAACCTAAAATTCCTGTGGCAGTTAAGACAATTCCTGAAACTGCCCATTAGATGTGTGTTGAAATCTTCCCTGAACACCTAGTTACTTAACAACCCCTTCCCAGAAACCGTGCAGCTCACCACGTATACATCTCAGGGCTTCAACCAATAAATTTAAACGTATACCCCTTCTCAGGGCTGACCAATCACTCCCTGCCTGACCTTTTCCAACCAATGAATGTGCTAATCATGTTTAAGAGTTGTTATTTGATTATCCCGTGGTACATGATGATTTCCTAAAGGAGGCAATGATGTATGTAAATCCCTGCTCTCTCTAAAGAATGTATATATACTCTGCTCAAGTTGTTCTCGGGGCTCTTTGATTTTTGGTCCTCTGAAGTGAGCTCTGAGCCCAAGCATGCTGGACCCCCAATAAACCCTTTGCTGATTCATGAGAAAACCTCTTTGTTGTCTTTTCCTCTGACGTTCGCCACACCTATTTATCTGGAGGCCCCAGGTGAGATATCCGGCAGCGGTGGACGAAAGACCTCAAGGGACTCCTCTCGGGGTTAGTAAGGAGCCTATTTCTGGTTTCGGATTTCAAGTCAGGGCATGGCAAAGTGGCTGTTGGTGAAGAGCATTAGCTCTCTCCTATGGTGTGACAGACCTGTCACAGAGCCCAAGGTCACGTTTCTGGGGGACACTCCGGAAGACTAGGGAAATCAAAGAATAGTAGTTTCCTCATCTCAGTTACATTTTGCTTCAGGATTCGGTTTGCCAGCCCATCAGGTTTTGCCGGCTACTCAGTTGGGTTCATTGTCCCGAACTCATGTTGAGTTTACTGTCTGTCTTTATTGCCTAACCCATTAAGATTTACCAGTTACTCAGTTCTAATCTTTTTCTTGGAGTCATGTTAAACATTTACTGTTTGTCTTTTTCTGTGTTGTGTTTGTGTCTTCACTGTCCCTGTTTGAGTAATTCCCATTATGGGACAAAGCACATCCTCTTCTCTGTCTCCGACCCTTGATCATTGGACTGATGTCCGCTCAAGGGCCCAGAATCTTTATTTTCCAGTAAAACGCTGTACCTGGCAGACTCTCTGTGCTTCAGAATGGCCCATCCTCGAAGTTGGATGGCCCCCAGAAGGATCCTTCCACTTTCCTCTAATCCGAAAAGTCAGAGATATTGTCTTTCAGCTTTGGCCACGTGGCCACCCAGATAAAGAGCCATATACCCCTTCCCCCATGATCCTATCATTCAAACCATCCACTCCTCCCCCTCTTCCTTCCATTCTCCCTGAGTCACAAGACTGGACACTCCTCCCCCTCCTTATCGTCTACTCTCCCTCCCCAACCCCCAACACAGTTCCTGATGATCCTCCAACCGCTGACTCAGCCTCTCCACTGCTATAGGCAATTGGGCCAGACCCAAGCCCTCCAGGGGACTTCTCTGCAGCAGCAGCAGCCCCTCCTCCAGTGGAGGAAGCTGGGCAACCTAAAGGAACCCACCGGCGGCGGATAATAGAAAACTCAGAAGCCCCTGTGATACTCTCTTTCCATCCCTATGGGCCCATGAACCGACCCAACTGGGACCCCAACACCTTTGAAGGTAAGAAGCATCTGTCCACTTATCGCCGGGCTCTAATAGCGGGTCTCCGAGTGGCCGCCAGAGGGCTGACCAATTTGGGCAAAGTAAGAGAGATTATCCAAGGGCCTAATGAGTCTCCCTCTATGTTTCTGGAGAGAATTATGGAAGAATATACTCCTTTTGATCCTCAGGCAGAGGACCAAAATGCATCTGTTACAATGGCCTGTATTGAGCAGGCTGCCCAAGATATTAAGAGAAAGTTACAATGTCTAGATGGATTACAAGATACGACCTTAAGAGATTTAGTCAGAGAAGCTGAGAAAGTACATTATAAGAGAGAAACTGAGGAGGAGAGGGAACAGAGGATAGAGAAGGAAAGGGAACAAAAGGGGCATGAAAGGAGCAAAAGGCAGACTAAAACATTGGCTAAGGTTTTGTTCACAGCAGCAAATATGCCAGAAGTTAAAAAGCTTGGAGTCAGGAAGGGATACTTGGGCCCATGCCAAAGGCTGCCCCTGGCCTCAGATCAATGTGCCTACTGTAAAGAAAAAGGACACTGAGCCAAAGAGTGCACCCAAAAGAAGCAACCACGCCAGCATGCCATGCTGACTCTAGAAGAGGACTAGGAATGTTGGGGCTCGGATCTCCTCCCCGAGATCAGGGTAACATTTGAAGTGGAGGGGACTCCAGTGAACTTTGGAGCGGATACAGGAGCAGTATTCTCAGCCCTTAAGACCCCACTGGGCTCCTATCAAATAAATGGTCCCTAGTTCAAGGGGATAATGGCAGTACATATCGGGCTTGGACAACTAAGAGGATTATGGATGTAGGAAAAGGAAAAGTCCAACACTCTTTCCTAGTAATCCCAGAGTGCCCAGCCCCATTGATGCACAGGGATCTGCTTACCAAACTCGGGGCTAGAATAACTTTTAACCCTGATGTTCCCGAAGTGGATGTTCTAAAGCCTTCAGTGAAACCTCCCATAGTCACAGCATTGACTATGTCCCTTGAAGATGAACATCAACTCTTCGCGCTCCCTAGGACTGATCAAAGAGGCAAACTACCACAGAAATGGATAAAAGATTATCCGAATGCCTGGGCAGAAACTGCTGGGTTAGGTCTAGCAATAAAACTACCTCCAATAGAACTAGAATTAAAAGCCTCTGCCTCTCCAATCAGTGTTAAACAATATCCTCTAAGCAAAGAAGCTAAAGATGGGATAAGTCCCCATATTCAGAAATAATTGGCCCTTGGGGTCCTAAGGCCCTGTCAATCAGCCTGGAATACCCCCCTGCTACCAGTAAGAAAGGCAGGATCTAGGGACTACTGTCCTGTTCAAGACCTAAGAGAGATAAACAACAGAGTGCAGGACATTCACCCAACAATACCCAATCCATATAATTTGCTTAGCACTCTGAATCTGGAGCGGGAATGGTACACTGTGCTGGACTTAAAAGATGCTTACTTCTTCTTGCCCCTACATAAGGACAATCAGTTTCTGTTTGCTTTCGAGTGGATAGACCCAGAAACTTTAACATATGGCCAACTAACCTGTACTAGACTCTCACAGGGGTTCAAAAACTCCCCCACTATTTTTGATGAAGCCCTCCACAGGCCTTAGAACTGCACACCCCGAAGTCACCCTACTCCAATATGTGGATGATCTGCTACTGGCAGCCAACACCAAGAAGAACTATGAGTCTGGGACCCAAGCACTATTATCCGAGCTTGTTCGGCTTGGATGTAGGGCTTCTGCAAAAAGAACCAAATTTGTCAGCAAGAAGTAATCTTCCAGGGTTATTCTCTTAGGGGTGGCAAAAGATGGCTCAGTGAGCCCAGAAAACAAACCGTTGTGCAGATACCGCCCACATCTAATAAGAGACTATTCAGAGAGTTTCTTGGGACTGCCGGCTTTTGCAGGTTATGGATTCCTGGGTTCGCATCTCTGGCTGCACCTTTATACCCGCTTATAAATGGGGATGCCCATTTCAAATGGACCCCTGAGCACCAAAAAGCTTTTGATAATTTCAAAAAAAGGCACTGCTATCTGCTCCAGCTTTAGCACTCTCAGAAGTAGAAAAACCCTTCACTCTCTACATCAAGAAAACGAAAGGAATAGAACTGGGAGTGTTCACTCAGACTTTGGGACCTTGAAAAAGGCCGGTAGCATTCTTATCAAAAAAATTGGACCCAGTGGCTAGCGGGTGGCCAAATTGCTTAAGAGCGATAGCAGCGGCAGCCCTTCTAAAAAAAGATGTTCATAAATGAACGTTGGGACAGAAGCTAACCATTATAGCCTCCCATGCCCTGGAGAGCATCATCTGTCAGCCTCCAGAGAGGTGGCTATCAAACTCCAGAATAAACCACTACCAGAGCCTCTGGATTAGCAAAGACAGAATAACTCTGGGACCCCCTGCTCCACTCAACCTGGGTACACTGCTGCCAGAAGAATCATCAGAACCCATCACTCATGAGTGTCAACACATACTGGCAGAGGAAACCAGTATAGGATGAGACTTGAAAGATCCAGCCACTGCCTCACCCAGAAGTCTTATGGTTTATAGACGAGAGCAGCTTCCTCCAAGATGGTAAGCGGCGGGCTGGAGCAGCAATAGTTAGCAAAACTAATGTCATCTGATCCTCTGGTCTCCCAGAAAAGACATCAATCCAAAAGGCAGAACTGATTGCCCTTCCGAAAGCATTGGAACTAGCAAGAGGCAAAAGGGCCACCATATACACTGATAGCCGCTATCCATTTGCCAATGCAAATGTGCACAGGGCTATTTACCAGCAAAGGGGCCTATTAACCTCTGCTGGGAAAGAAATAAAGAACAAAGATGAGATCCTCCACCTTCTCTCAGCAGTGCAGAGCACTAAGGAACTAGGTATAGTGCACTGTCCAGGGCACCAGAAGGGAAACGACCCCATGGCGGTTGGAAACAGAAGGGCAGATGAGGAAGCTTAATTGGCAGCCCTAAACGTAGTGACTCTGGTAACTTTTTCCACACTGGGGGGAACAACAATCAGGAGATTTGGCCGCACTGGAACATTCAGGCAACTTATCATCTGAGGAGACAGATACAGGACTCTGGGATCCTTCAGAGCCAAGTTTACTATTTCAAAAAGCCCACCTTTATGTCAAAGACGTACACCAACTCACCCACTTAGGCTGAAAAAAGTTATAGGCACTTCTAAAGGACCGGAGAAAGGACTTATTATTGACTGACTCACAGAGGAAAGAAATAGCTGAGCAGGTGACTAGAGCTTGTCAAGTCTGCCAGTTAGTTAATGCTTACCCATCCAAGCTTCCTGCAGGAAAGCGCTTACGAGGAACCAGAACAGGACAATTCTGGGAAGTGGACTTTACTGAAATTAAGCCAGCAAGGTACGGACTTAAATATCTTCTAGTCTTTGTAGATACTTTTTCAATATGGTTTGAAGCCTTCCCCATGAAGAAACAAAAGGCTCAGAGGGTGGTCAAAAAGATTCTATAAGACATTTTTCCAAGGTTCAGCCTGCCTAAGGTAATAGGGTCTGATAATGCACTGGCATTCGTGGCCCAGGTAAGTCAGGGATTCGCCAGGACCCTGGGGATTATTTGAAAGTTAAATTGTGCTTATAGACCCCAGAGCTCAGGACAGGTAGAAAGGATGAATAGAACCATCAAAGAGACCTTAACGAAAAAAGCTTGGAGACCGGCATAAAAAATTGAACTCTGCTCCTACCTTAAGCACTGTTTCGTGCAAGAAAAACGCCCTCTGCCTCTTTGTGTAAACTCACCCCTTATGAAATTCTCTATGGTCCCCCTCCTCCAGTAAGGGACCTAACCCCAACTCTGAGACTTAATGATTCCTTTCACACACTCTTTCTTGACAGACTTAAAGCCCTTGAACAAACCCAGCACCCAGCGATACCTGTGGAAACAGTTGGCCATTGCTTATCAGCCTGGAGATGAGGGAACCCCACATCGATATCAAGTGGGAGACTTCATCTACATGAGATGGCATTAGGTGTCATACCTGGAACCCCGCTGGAAAGGACCATACCAGGTGCTGCTTATAACAACCACAGTGGTGAAAGTGGATGGGATCACTTCCTGGATCCATGCCTCCCATCTCAAGCCTGCGCCCTGTCCAGACTCTGGCTGGAAACTGGAACAGACTGGTAACCGTCTCAAGTTGTTTGTCTGTCATGTGGGTAGGGCTATGGATTCTTCCCCTGACCACCAGCAGTCCTAATCCCCATCAGCTTGTTCAGCAACAATGGCAAGTTATTAATCCTACTGGGCAAGTAGTGTGGTCTATTTCACATACAGCCACCATATGGACTTGGTGGCCATCTCTCCACCCGGATATTTGTCAGATTGCCATAGGCCTGTCTGACTGGGATCTCCCTGACATAGAGGACCCCCACAGAGATCCCACTCAACCCCAAACCAGGGCAACATAGACCACCTTCACCCATGAATTATGGATATCATCTTCCGCAGCTCAGGTGTAAACTAGCCAATCTTGATTTTTATGTGTGCCCAGCTGATTTCCGAAGTCGCAAACAGGCCCAAACCTGTACAGGACCCAGTGACTTTTATTGTAGATCTTGGGGTTGTGAACAAACGGGAGCTGCATGGTGGAACCCAAACTCCCCCGACAGTACGATTCAGGAAGAAAGAAATGACACCTTGATTGATCCCAAAAAATGTGCTGCTAGCCAAGTGGTGTCAAAAACTCACTGTGGAAAGAATAGTCTATGTTACCCCCTCATTTTAACTTTCAATTCCAAAGGAAGGGGCTACCTCGGAACAGCATGGCCTATGGGAAATACGTGGGGAATGCGATTCTATATATATGGCCCTCGTTATGACTTTGGTCACTGGTTCACCATCCGGCTGAAAAAGGAAGAAAATATCACAGCAATAGAGCCCAATCCCCTCAACCCATGAATTAAGCCTCCTAAACCTCCCATGGCTAGATCTAGCAGAACCCCTCTACCATCTCATACTTCCTGGTTTCCGTCTTTGCCTACTTCCCCAGTCCAGAGTACAGCTGACTCCTCCCCCTGGGAACTAATTAAAGGAACCTTTATTGTACTGAACTCCAAACAGTCAGAACTCCTTGCATTTCAGCCCAGGTATTTGACATCTCTGTAAATTATTGTGTAATGGTGCAGATACTCCCCAGGGTGCTCTATTATGATGTAGAATCATTTGAAGGTCTACTAGGGGGAGAAACAACCCAATTTTGCGGGGAGCCAGTGTCCCTTACTCCCGCCATCCTATTGGGGATAGGAGCTGCTGCAGGAGTGGGTATGGGAACAGCTGCTACTATATGTGGGTCACAACAAATGGCCCGATTAGAAACAGCAATAGATAAAGACTTGAAGACGTTAGAGACCACCATCACAGCTTTGCAGGAATCCTTAACTTCTCTCTCTGAAGTTGTTTTAAAGAACAGGCGAGGATTAGACCTCCTCTTCATGAGTGAGGGGGCCCTCTGTGCTGCACTGAGAGAAAAATGTTGTTTTTATGCTGACCATACTGGAGTTGTAAAAGAATCCATGAGTAAATTGAGAAAATGCCTTGAAGAGCACCAGAAAGATTGGGAGATTCAACTAGGGTGGTTTGAGTTATGGTTTACCCAGTCCCCCTGGTTAACTACACTCCTATCAGACTTAGCTGGACCCTTGATCATCCTTATGGTGTTGCTAACTGTAGGACCTTGTTTACTTAACCACAAAGTTTCCTTTCTCCAGGCTCAAATTGGGCAGGAAAAACTCATTGTAATCAGACAGAAATACGGTCCACTGGCAGAAATAGAATGTGAGACCCCGCAATAATTATGATTTATTACGTTTAAGATTAAAAGTAGTAAGAAAAAGGAGTGGGAAATGAACGAATAAAAGAAATTGAAATTGAAACATAGAACCAGTTTTTTTAAAGTTTCCAAGCTGCACTCGGAACCTGAAATTCCTGTGGCAGTTAAGACAATTCCCGGAACTGCCAATTAGATGTGTGTTGAAATCTTCCCTGACCACCTAGTTACTTAACAACCCCTTTCCAGAAACCGTGCAGCTCACCACATATACATCTCAGGGATTCAACCAATAAGTTTAAACGTATACCCCTTTTCAGGGCTAACCAATCACCCCCTACCCGACCTCTTCCCGCCAATGAATGTACTAATCATGTTTTAGAGTTGTTATTTGATTTTCCCGTGCTATGTGTTGATTTCCTAAAAGAGGATATGATGTATGTAAAGTCCCTGCCCTCTCTAAAGAATGTATATAAACTCTGCTCAAGTTGTTCTTGGGGCTCTTTGTTCTTTGCTCCTCTGAAGTTAGCTCTGAGCCCCAGCATGCTGGACTCCCAATAAACCCTTTGCTGTGACATGAGACAGTCTCTTGATGGTCTTTTCCTCTGACTTTTGACCGACCTTTTCACCTAAGAAGGACCTGAGAGAGCAAAAGTCAACTCCATGTCAACTTCCATGTCAAACAACCTGGTCAGAATGAAAGAATGTGTCTGAATCAGCCTCTCTCTTCTTAATGTAGATGAAATGGACCAAACCAGGCCTGTATACAGAGCTTTTCCTGGGTGCCTATGGTTGATATACCATTCTAATTTGTGAAAGTGTCACAGGAAGTAGGAGCAGCCTCCATCTCATGGGACCATTGGAAGCAACTGCTAGGACAAAGTGGTTTTCCAAGGCAGTGACCTCATTCAGCTGCTAAAGGAAGTGACCTACCACACTTCCTTGGTGATGGAACTCTCTGAACTTGGGACCAGGAAGCCAGCCACCAAGAGCAAGTCCCAGTCCTAGTCCCAGTGGTCTCAATTGTTTGGATTTACCAAGGACAGAATCAGTCTTTCTTGGTACCTACTTATGTGATGATGGCCAAATTCCAGGAGAGCTCTGAAGAGGGACTTTTCTGAGAAAGCAGGTAGTGGCTCAACCATGGCTCCTGACAACTTCAAAGAGTTGGCAAAGAAGACCAGATCTGAGGCAAGACAGGCCATTTCAGGGGAACATAGTATGGCCCACCAGTCAGAGGACACTCAGGATAGTCACAGACATACTTGGGGAAAGGAGGTGCCGTTGTGGGTGTCGGTGTGAGTTTGTGGTTTTATCTCATGTTCTGAGAATAGGTAGGAAAGGCAGTTTGTAGGTTTGGACTGGAAAGTTTCTAGAAAGTCGTTTGACAACACGAGTGTTTCTATGTCTGTGTATCCCACTGTATCCGTGTTGTAGACATTGAAAAGCAAATGCATCAATGGTTGTGTCCTGTCTAGTAGAAAGCTTCCCAGCATTCATCCTGCCCAATTTAAGAATGTAGAGCGGCTTGCCTTATGGATGGGAAACACCTACTATCTTCCTAAGTTCCTCTTTTCCTCCTGAATACTTGCCACTCTCCAGAGTAGCCTTATGGTTTGGTGTCCAAGATATGTACCACCTCCAAGCTCTGTGACATGGCCATGTACTGGATAGTTGAAGTTAATGGGAGCATCTCAGAAAACTCAGTTATCAGTGTGACCAGTAAACTCTCAGTGGAGAAACCCTGCTTTGGGCCATTTGCTTACTTATGTTTCTATTAGCCTGAATGTCAGGAAGGTCTTTGCCTCAGGCCACCCCTTTGTGAAGCCTGAAGAAAACAGGTTTCAAATGGAAATGAATGGGCATCACCTGTGGATCTTTGCTTAATTGCTTTGGAAAGGGATGAGTCTGAATCAGCCACTTGGCCCGGTGTGACAGCAGTGGCTTAGATTCTCAGCATCTGATGGACCTAAAGAACATTACATAGTTCTTGATATATCATATTTCACACTTTGATTCCAAGTGTGCATCCAAAACCAAAATGGCCAAAAGAGCAGTCATTGTGGATGAAGTCTCTCGCTTTCCTCTGTAAGCTTCCTGAGCTAAATCAAGTGAGAATAGGGATCTTTGGGTCAAGTCAGTTCTTCAAAGCCCTGCAGAGGCTAGCCGATAGGTGCTTGGGTTTTCTCATGAAACCAATTCACATAAAGAATCTATACCAGACAGTCATTAGCCCTCAAATTTGAGAAGCGGAGCAGATATAGAGCAGGCCTATTTGATCACTCTTGGTTCACTGGAAGGGTGTCCAGGCCACCCTGACTTTAGGCAAATGAGGGGCAAGGCTGCTTATTTTGAACAGTGTATTTGTCTGTGCCCTTCATGGAAACCTCCAGCCAGAGTCCATGATGAGTGTCTATGTGGAAGAAGATGAGGGCCATGTGGGAGTGATTTAGTTTTAATTGTGGTCATTTGTGTGGTGGTTGTAAGAGATGGCTGAATCCACCGGGGCTTGAACTCTGGTGTGATTCCTCTTAGAGACTGCGTTATGGAACTGACGTCAGAGAAGTATTGCCATGAATTGTTTGGAATTTAACGAGGCCACGCATGAGAGTCGCCCTTGGAAACTGAGATCTAAGCCCAGAGTGGCTTTCCACAGCACACTGGGAATCTCAGCAGGATATCACATGATTTTATTCTGAAAAACTTGGCAGCCATAGTTGAGAGTCAAAACACACATGGACCTCACATTGTAGACCTCAATTGGCCTGGCTTCATGTGACCTTTTTTCCACTCTTTGGGAAGCCTTGCCTGTGAGAGTTCTCCAGAGTATTCCTTGAAATGTGCTTACTCAAAATTTAATGGTTCCTTAATGAATTGAAACCCACAGTTTCTCCAACTTCATCATAGGAAATGGCAAGATAAATACTCTGAAATTTTTGAAATTCCCATGACCACCTGCAACTGGAGAATATTTGGATGTCCTGTTGCTGATCATGAGTATACCAGAGAGTGCCTTGATTGACTGGGTTTCATGAAAATGGTTTAGAACAGAGATGCCAGTATGTTGGGGCCTGCTGAGTAGTGGGTCCAGAGCTGTTGTGTGCAGGTTTGTGATGAAACATCTGTGGTCGGGCCATGTGTATCTGCCATTGACTTCCAAATGAATTGTGGCTGACATGATGCAGACAGGAATCACTAATATGTCTGAAACCACTCCATTAAAGGCATCTTGTTATATGGAGATGTTTCAGGGCAATGTTCAGAATCCGGTTGCTATGGTCAAGGGGGTTAGCTATGTGGGATAGAAGCCTGGTTGGTGCATTCTTCTGCAGACCCTGACCCACCACAAGTGACAGGACTAACTCCAGCACTGTGTCCCAGTTGAACTCCTTGTATTTCTTTTTTTTAATTAATTTTTATTGTAGGTTGTACAAAACATTACATAGTTCTTGATATATCATATTTCACACTTTGATTCAAGTGGGATATGAGCTCCCATTTTTACCCCATATAGAGATTGCAGAATCACAACAGTTGCAGAACCATTGTTTTACATATTGCCATTCTGGTGTCTGTTGTATTCTGCTGCCTTTCCTACCCTCTACTATCCCCCCTCCCCCCTCCCCTCCCCTCTTCTCTCTCTACCCCCTATACTGTAATTCATTTCTCCCCCTTATATTTTTCCTCCTTTTTCCTCACTTCCTCTTCTATGTAATTTTTTATACCCCTGAGTGTCTCCTTCCATTTACATGCAATTTCCCTTCTCTCTCCCTTTCCCTTTCACCTCTCATCCCTGTTTAATGTTAATCTTCTTCTCATGCGCTTTGTCCCTACTCTGTTCTTAGTTACTCTCCTTATATCAAAGAAGATATTTGGCATTTGTTTTTAAGGGATTGGCTAGCTTCACTTAGCATAATCTGCACTAATTCCATCCATTTTTCTCCAAATTCTAAGATTTTGTCTTTTCTTAATGCAGAGTAATACTCCATTGTGTATAAATGCCACATTTTTTTATCCATTCGTCTATTGAAGGGCATCTAGGTTGGTTCCACAGTCTTGCTATTGTGAATTATGCTGCTATGAACATGGATGTAGCAGTGTCCCTATAGTGTGCTCTTTTTAGGTCTTTAGGGAATAGACCGAGTAGGGGAATAGCTGGATCAAATGGTGGTTCCATTCCGAGCTTTCCAAGAAATCTCCATACTGCTTTCCAAACTGGCCACACCAATTTGCAGTCCCACCAGCAATGTACAAGAGTAGCCTTTTCCCCACATCCTCGCCAGCACTTGTTGCTGTTTGACTTCCTAATGGCTGCCAATCTTACTGGAGTGAGATGGTATCTTAGGGTGGTTTTGATTTGCATTTCTCTGACTGCTAGAGATGGTGAGCATTTTTTCATATACTTGTTGATTGATTGTATGTCCTCCTCTGAGAAGTGTCTGTTCAGGTCCTTGGCCCATTTGTTGATTGGGTTATTTGTTATCTCATTGTTTAATTTTTTTAGTTCTTTGTATATTCTGGATATTAGGGCTCTATCTGAAGTGTGAGGACTAAAGATTTGTTCCCAGGATGTAGGCTCCCTATTTACCTCTCTTATTGTTTCTTTGGCTGAGAAAAAACTTTTTAGTTTGAGTACGTCCCATTTGTTGATTCTAGTTATTAACTGTTGTGCTATGGGTGTCCTATTGAGGAATTTGG
The DNA here is from genome assembly GCF_048772815.1 of Callospermophilus lateralis. Classification (NCBI taxonomy): domain Eukaryota; kingdom Metazoa; phylum Chordata; class Mammalia; order Rodentia; family Sciuridae; genus Callospermophilus; species Callospermophilus lateralis. The sequence continues at coordinate 117,927 of NW_027516042.1, forward strand.
AGCCCGACCCCACAGTATGTAGATCATAGCCAACTTTTTCTTCTATCAGACGCCATGTCTCTGATTTGATCTCAAGTTCCTTGATCCACTTTGTGTTAACTTTTGTGCATGGTGAGAGAAAGGGATTCAGTTTCATTTTGTTGCATATGGATTTCCAGTTTTCCCAACACCATTTGTTGAAGATGCTGTCCTTCTTCCATTTCATGTTTTTAGCCCCTTTATTGAATATAAGATAGTTGTAGTTTTGTGGATTGGTTTCTGTGTCCTCTATTCTGTACCATTGGTCCACCCGCCTGTTTTGGTACCAGTACCATGCTGTTTAGAAGTCAGTTCGGTTTGAAGTCTGGTTGTGGAAGAACAGGTTGTAAAGTCATCTGGGAATGGGTTCTTCTATGAGAGAAACAAAAAACATGAGTACTGAATAAATGTTGCAGCAGCTGGAACATGTCACTGTATAGAAGTTCCCTCACAAGCCTTTAATATCCCCAGTTATCAGGACTGTTAACTTAATATTTAACTTTTAGTGTTACAGTTTTCCCTCCCCATAAGATACAGTTTAATAATTTAATGTCATCTGATCTTGCAAAATACTTTTAGTATGACCTCTGTGTCTAATAGAGACACCTTTAATTCTCTTACTCAGGGCTGGATAATCATACTTACACATACCAAGCCTATGTGTTTAGCTTAAGAATATCTGTAGGCCTTAAACTAAAAACTTCTGCCTCTGGCAGATCCTTTTGATAGTCTCATTTTATAGTTATCAGGCATTCCTGTCTGAGAATCCTTCTTTGTAGCCTCCAGTCTTACTTATTTTGGGAGGCTAACATGAAGTGAATACCATAATATATTATTATTACTATTATTATATAAAATGCCCAGGAATGGCTGTATTTTGTTTTTAACTGTCTATTATAAGTGTTTAATATGAAGCAGTCAAACTGACTTTTGTTTCTCTATATTGTGAACAGTCAGCTGAGCTTTTATAGGAGTCATTCTTGGGGAAAATTGAGAGCAGCTTCTCAGTTCTGCTAGTGCCATTTGCGCTAGGTGGGTCCAGGTCTTCCTTGACCATGTGGCTTCCCTTGGAAGCATCAGGGATATCTCCCTTCTCTGATGACTATCCTCTTTGTAGCAATGCACTGATTGGCTTTCTGTTCTCCAGTGGTCTTATTAATCTCCCTGATCAGGAGGTAATGTGGTTCAGAGTTGCAAAGCTCTTTAGAGAAGTCCGCTGTTCTCTGGATACAGACTGACTCAGAGGGCAAGAGCCAAATATTAGTTTTCTTGTCCCTTTTCATTTAACTTTAATTTTAAATCCTAATCTTAAACATCCATCAAATAAATTTTAACAGCCTTATATTAAGAGTACTGGGCTTTCATGTCTATAATTTAAAATTATTTAACTTTTTATTAATTGGGATCTGTATTATTCTTTCTGTCTTGTAGGTGATGGGTTATTATCTTAAATTAACCCATGCTGTGTTCTTAAAGCAACACTTCTGTAAAACACTAACAGGAAATCTTTATGTCACCTATAAGGAAATTACAAAATAAAATTAACAAGAGTAAACATACTCAGTTCTTGTAATAGCTACCCTGAATTTTTTGGCTGAGTTATAGATTACATCCCCTTTTTGAGATGCTAGTGATCTTGACCGAAAAAAAAAAAAACAAAACAAAAAAAAAAAAAAAAACTTTTGAACATAACTTTAAATGAAATAACATCTGACCTACTGCTTTCGTAGTCATTCTCACATATAGTAAGATGGGACTCAGAGCCTTATCTCAGGTAAGGCAGTGCTCATTATAAATCTTAAGTGTTTTAGTTCTAAAGCTAATCTTTGTTTTGAAAATATCATTTTACAAAGTTTACATAAATTTTTTGAAGTCACATGAACATTAGTTAACACCATATGATATAACATTTAAAACATTAATTAAAGAAAGGCTGAAACTTTTTAACCTTTACATAGATTAGGCTCTCATTAACTTAAAAATACATATAAATTGTTCCCCAACGTAAAAAGTAACATAAAAGTTTACATATCTTATTGATTTCAGGTGAATAAATCCCCAATATATTTTTTTACCATACAACTTCAGAACACCAGCTTGATGTAATGCTGTTTTAAAGTTTCTACCTTACAGACTTGTATACCTGGAAGATATAAGCACATTAATAGCATCACAACTGCATTGATGTTTCTAAATTAACCAAGTTTAGCTTTTAAAGAAATGGCAGTACAGTGCTTTAAAATAACAGTTCTTATTTAATCAGTTGTTAAATTTTCATGGTTGCTAGCTCTAGAAAAAATAAAACTTAATAAACACAATGTTATGGGTAAACTTATGTTTAAGAAATTTTTGTCTCTTTAACACATGACTGATTTTTACAATCTTATACAGACTTTAGGACAAACTTATACAGACCTTAGTAAATCAACCAGATATCTAACAAAAGTACTCTTGAATGAGTAATCCCATATCAAATTTACATTACTTATTTTTCAAAATATTAGACAAATGTATTGAACAGTGTAAGCGATTTTTTTGTTGAAGGAAAAGTCCTAGAACCAAGGCATATTAGACCTTTTGTCGGCATTAATATTTTATTAGATTTTTGAACACCTAGAAAAACTTGTAAGCTTAAATTTAAAGACATTTATTTTTATCTGTTTATCCAATTTAAATTGAACCAATTAAATCAGGTGAATTTAAGTTCTTTGAATCCACTTTTTAAAATTTGTTTTTATGAGTGCTTTTTTAATGAGTGCTCCATATATATGTTAATTTGTATATCATCAATATGATATACGGATATATGTATATATAGACATACAACACATAACAAATGTGTGCACACATAATAATAGTAAAGGCCTTGTAGCTTTTTGCAGGTGAAAACTCCACTGAAATGTTTCAAAAACTCCACTGTTGGTCAAAGATAGAAATGATCAGAAAAACATTAACCTAGGTCTGTATGATCAAAATCATGAGCTCAAAAAAAATACAGAATCTAAGGAAAAAAATTAGAGTCCTGGAAAAAATGACTGGCCAGTAATTAGTAAATACCATACAATTCAACTTTTTCCCCCCTTAGGCCTCAGATCAGTCTCCTACTGAGCTTGCAGGCTTCTTTTATTTGAATTTCAACATAAGTCCTGGCTGAGGTCTGGAAGGAGGAGGAAAAAACTGCTATTCTGAGCAGACACCTCAGGCCTAAGGCATTTTAAACATAATTTTAAGATTCGGATGTTGAAATTTGATACAATTTTAAGATAAAATTCACAAAATTTTATATCTTTACATCTTGTTTTGTCAACAGATACCTTACTATGATTTACTATCCTTGTCCAAATGAATGCACTGGTACACACTGTGACATTTTCCCAGTCTACCCAATTCAAAATTAGTGAAAAACAAAACTGAATGTTTGGGAAGTTACTTGCCAACTTGGAAGTAGAGTTCTTTAGTTTTCCATCATAAGAATTTAAGTTATCTGGCATGAATTATCTGAAATCATAAACTAAACAATTCCCTAAACCAGACTTTTAACTGCAAGATTGAGCAATGCTTCAAAAACCCATTCAGATACCAGATTGTTACAATAAAACATCATCATTAAAACACACATTGAGCTAAGATCATTCCCAAGAAACAACTTATAATATCAGCACATTATTCCACATGTCTTAAAGGGCCAGAAACAAAGACACAAGACAGACAGAAAGGAGCTCCAGACTATGGCTGACAGACAGAAGCCTTAAAAACAGAGCAGAAAAGAGAAAAATCTCCTACACCAGTGGCACGATAGATGTCCCCACAAGAGGATCAGATGTTTTCACAGAGTGGCAACCTGAAATGTAATATCAAGTGTTTCCATGGTGACTTTACTGCATTTAGTGTCCCTTTTACTTTTTCTGTTTTTTAAGAAGACAGGGGTGGCATAATTTTTACAGTGCAGGGAAGTAAAGAGGGAATTCCCTGAAGCAACAGGGCTTTGGCAGCTGCTGGGAGTCCCTCAGTCCCTCCTTTTACTTACAGGTTTAGCTCCTCTGGTTTGGTTCCACCCCAAGCACGCTCCATCTCCTAACATTTCAGTAGTCAGCTTTCAAAAAGTTCCTGGGCGTTGGGGGGGTGTTTATCAAAATTTGTAACTTAAAGTGTGGTTCCTGACCTTGAAGCGAATTAATACCTATTTAATAATGAGGACAGGGTTTGAGAAAAATAAAAAGGGAGGTTTACTGCTTTGCTAACAAAGCATAAACACAGGGAACTCTGCAAAAAGTTGTCACTCTCTTGATCTGGAGCGACAAGGGGTTTTAAAAAAGTTTCCATTGTTAACCTGGGAGATACTCTGTTTTTAGGTCACCAGCAGGCATTGCCCTGTGCAGTGGGTGGGCTCCAGGCAGCCAGCTAGGGGCTTCTCTTATCCTGCTTAACAAAGGGGTGTAAACTTCATCACAGTTCCTTAGAGCACAGTCCAAAGGGGTGTCAGGCTTACTTGCTTTATTATCCATTTTTACATCCAATATCCTTAAGTTTTTAACCACAGAAATCACACAACAAGATGCACAAAAACAAACAAACAAAAACCTATAAAACACAGAACAAAACACAAAGAAACACAAACCTGGCGAAGACACAGAAAAACAGAGGAGCAATGCAACGTCTTGCTGAAGCTCCGAGGTAGGAGCTCCTGCGTGCCTGGCTGCACCTTTCTACTCTTTCAGAGAAATTCCCTACAGAACAGAACAGAGGACAGGACAATTCTTGTTACTGTCCAGGACAGGAGTATATGTGAGCTTCCCCAGGCCACCTCTCTGTCATCAGAAGACATCTCACTTAACCGGATATCAGATGTTATAATGGCACCACTTACCTATGGAGGCTTCCTCCACCAGGTGCTTGCTAATAGTTTTAGTGTGATGGTTCAGTGCAGTGCTCCCCGGACCAAAGGCTCACTCCAAGGCCTTGGAACTTGGCTTTCCAGATCTGAGTCCTGCAGGAAAGACCAGCTTCATAATTTCCAGCAGTCTGTTCTTGTGATCTGGTTGGGTCATCTCGCTGAGGAACTCCAAAATGTTAGACCAGGACGCAAGAAAAAACCACTGACCCCAATTAAAATCAAATTAAGGCAAGCTTATTAGTTCAATCAGCCAGGCTGACTCTCCTTCTCAAAACGGTGGAAAAAAGACAGCGTCCCCACCTTTCCTACACCCCAGCTTTATAGCCCAAAAAGTTACACAAAAAGGAAGTTTCAGAAAACAGAACTTTGACAAGCATCACACTAATTGTAGTTCACATTTTTTTTCGCTGCCCCAGCATCAGAAATTATGAAGACCATTAGAGCCTCAGAGAGGGTCGTTGTCTGGCCAGGGAAGGCCAATATTTATGAGGTGTCACTAAAGTTTCAGAGAGGGCTGCGATATGGTCAGAACTCTAGGCATGGGTGAGTTCAAGGAATGGGCAGGCATTCCAATCAGGTTCAGAATTTGCAGTAATTTATAGTAAAGCAAAAATTATCTTTCCATGGCTTTGTGGCAAGATGGCTCCCAATATTAATGAAAGATCAGGTTGGGTGATCACCCCTGTTCCTTACTTTTGGAAACTCCTCTACCACCTCCAATGTTGTGAACTCCTGAGCATTTTCCATTCAATAAATGTATTCACAGAATTTCTAACTCTTGTCCTCTAATTGTGTCTTTCTTGGGGCAAAGGTAATGTCAAGGCATTGTTCTGGATGAGAGTGGGAAGATTATTGAATACCCCATATTTGCATACACATTGGATTCATTTTCCAATTTTCCATTCAAAATACTTTATCCCTGACAATAACCCATACCCTACTAGACTCTAACTACTAATACTAATATGATGGAGAAAAATAACCCAAACAGAATTGAAATACAAGCAGTTCAGAGGAGGCATGGTGTATATTGGACTTGCCTTTTGCAAGATAATGGGTAGGTCTTATAAATCTAGTCAACTTTTAATTGAAATAGTTCTCCATGTGTTTTTAAAGTTAATAAATATGTGAATTCCTCTCTCGCTTTCTCTGTAGCCTACTCAGCACATGTATTTTTATATGCACATATAGAATCCTACCTGATAACACGCGTATATCTTTGTGAGGTGCCTGACTTGGCAGATACAAATGGTGAGAAGAAATCACTCCTCCTAAACGCTTTTGGAACTGAAAATTCAAGCTATGGGTGAGCTTCCTAGTTGAACAACATTATACATAAATCCATGTTCAGTAAAATGAATGTTTTTGGATCTGTGAATGATATAAATTTCATGGTGAATTTCGATTGACATATATATTGCTACTTTTTAATGTCTGTCTTTGTTTGTGTATATATATATATATATATATATATATATATATATATATATACACACACACACACACACTCTCCAGATTTTTCAAAATATGAAATTTATGAGTCTTATATACACTCCCCAAATTCTTTCATGTTCATGTATGTGGATTAATAATCAACTTTTTACAAGATTATTCTCAGAAATATTCATCAACCTGAAATACATATTTGTTTCCTAGTACTGAAAACTAACTTCAGTGAAAGGTGCATACAAATTCTAATATTTCTGCAGTAACTGACCTAGTTTAACATCAATGCAACTAGATTCCTATGGGACATGATGTGTATTTTGACGTTCATTTTTATTCAACACTGGTACATTACTATTTCTTCAGTTTATGCACATCATAGGATATATATTTCATCCACTATTTAGCAAATTTATAGGCCTTTGTTTCACTTTCAATCACTTCCTTCTCCAGAACTCATGTATTTCTCTATGTTTCTTGACTGATCTTTTCATGAGACTTCTTTCCAAACACATTACTTTTGATTTCCATAATCACTTTTGAAACAAAACTCAAACACCCTTCATGATAAACCATAACCCTAAGATGAACATTAGATATATAACTGGTTGGAATGAATGATATTATATCAATATAACATTTCTTATGTATTTTCAGATATCACTTCAATCAATTATTTAAAGTGGATCCAGTTATACTATTTATTCACAGTATGGTCTATTCATGCATTAACTCTGTATTCATAAATACAAGGTACACCTATTTCTACCCCCATACTAATTTATACGTCTTCAAAATATTGCTCCTAGAAATGGTGGAAGAAATACTCATGACACCTGATCCACATATACATTATATCACAGAATATTCTGGACACAAAAAGCAAAGGTCACACTTATGATTGTACCAAAGCCTAAATGGAAAGTGAACATGGATTACTAAATACATCCATGTCCAGGTTGCCTAATGCTCTCAAATGTCAATCCAATTGATGACTACATATTTGTTTCTTCTTAAGATTATATATTCAACCTCAAGCCTGTTGAAAATGTCTAATCCTATCACTCTCTTTATACTTTGCTTGATTTCCTAATTTCTCTATTGATATCTGCTTTCCTACATGTTATTCCCAGTTCGTCATTTTGACTGACTCTTCACATGTGCTCACATTTACATTCACTCTCTACCCAAAACCCTATTGCTAAAGAACTTTTGTTCCAAATCCTATACTCACTCTTCTTTCTAAGCCTATCGACTACGTTCTTAATTCTACTGACTATCTCTTTTTGACTGGATGTTCTCTTCAACATTCAATCATCCAAGGTACAAGGTCCTATGCCTTTGTATATTGATTTATCTGAGACAAATGTGCAGCACATAATTCAAAGCTAAGTATCCCACTAAAGGGCCCAATGCCTTTCTGGGTTTCAAATCTTACCTAAATTTTTGATTTCATACTTAGAGGTCACCTATATACAATTGTAAATACCGCAGGTTGCCAATAACATTATTCATTCTGCAGAATGATTCCTAACCCAAATCAAAGCTGTAATTACACATAACCATAAACTCTACCCTTAATATAACATACCGAAAAGCTGGGAGAGAGTTGGTCTTACAATATAGGAATATAGGTGACCTTCCACCTGATGAGAACCTCAAAGATCCATGGAGAAATGATCCTTGGAGATGTAGGCAGCTGTGTAGGACCTGAGGGAGCAATAGTCATCTTCCATGGCAAACAACCTTTTCAGGATGAATTGATGTGTCTGAATCAGCCTCTCTCTTTTTATTGTAGAGAAGATAGACCAAACCAGGCCTGTGTGCATAGCAGTTCCCAAGTTCCTATGGTTGATATACAATTCTAACTTCTGAATATGTTACAATATGTAGGGGCAGCTGCATCTCATGGGAAGCTTGGATGCAACTGTTAGGACAAAGTGGTTACCAAAGCAGTGACCTCATTCAGTTCCTGAAGGAAGTGACCTTACCTCACTTCCTTGGTGATAGAATTCTCTGAACTTGGGATCCAGGAAGCCAAACACCCAGAGCCAGTCCCAGTCCAAGTGCCAGTGGGCTAACTTGTTTGCTTTTTCCAAAGACAGAGTCAGTCTTTCTTGGTACCTACTGATGTGAGGATGGACAAATGCCAGCAGAGCTCTGAAGAGAGGCCTATCCTGAGAAAGCAGGTAGTGGCTCACCGCTGGCACCTGACAACTTCACAGAGTTGGCCAAGGAGACCAAATCTGAGACAGGACAGGCCATTTCGGGGGAACATTATATGGTCCACCAGTCAGAAGACACTCCGGATCGTCACAGACCTACTTGGGGGAAGGAGGTGCCTTGGCTGTTGTGGGTGTGAGTTTGTGGTGTTTTCTCATGTTCTGAGAATAGGTAGGAAAGGCGGTTTGTTTGGTTTGGAGTGGACTGTTTCTAGAAAGTCTTTTGACATGGTGAGTGTTTCTATATCTGTGTATCCCACTGTATCCGTGGTTGCAGACATTAGAAAAGAGAATGCATTAATGGATGTGTTGTCTCTAGTAGAAAGCTTCCCAGCATTCATCTTGCCCATTTGATGAATGGACTGCAGCTTGCCTTATGGATGGGCAAAACCTACTATCTCCCTAAGTTCCTGTTTTCTTCATGAATTCTGGCCACTCTCCAGAATAGGCTCATGTATCACCAGAAGGCTCTGTGACATGGCCATGTACTGGATAGCTGAAGGAATGGGAGCATCTCAGAAAACTCAGATATCAGTGTGACCAGTAAATTCTCAGTGGAGAAACCCTGCTTTGGGCCATTTGCTTACTTAAGTTTCTATTAACCTAAATTTCAGGAAGGTCATTGCCTCAGGCCACACATTTGTGAAGCCTGATGAAAACTGTTTTCATATGGAAAAGAATGAGCATCACCTGTGGCTCTTTGCTTAATTGCTTTGGAATAGGATGTGTCTGAATCAGCCTCTTGTCCTTGTGTGAGGTTGTGGCTTAGATTCTCAGCACCTGATGAATCTAAAGAAAGATCCCATGTTTTTCCAAAACAAAAATGGCAAAAGAGAAGTCATTTTGGATGAATTTTTTTGCCTTCTTGTGTTAGGTTCCTGACCTTCATCAAGTGAGAATAGGAATCATTTGGGTCAAATGAGTTCTTCAAATCCCTGAAGAGGCTAGCCCATAGGTGCTTCGGTTTTCTCATGACTCCAAATCAGAAAAAAGAATATATACCTGACAGCACGTAGGACTCAAATTGGAGAAGTGGAACACTTTAACAGCAGGAATATTTCATCACTCCTGATTCACAGGAAAAGTGCCCAGGCCACCGTGATTTTAAGCAAATGAGGGGCAATTGAGCTTATTTTGGACACTTTCTTGGGCTGTGACCCTCATAGTAACCTTCAGCAAGACATAATGATGAGTGTCTATATAGAAGAAGATGACGGCCATGTGGGAGTGTTTTGGATTTAATTGTGGTTATTTTTGTGGCGGTTGGAATGGATGACTGGGTTCACCTGGGAACAAACTCTGGTGTGATTCTCCTTAGAGCCTGAGTTCTGGAACTAAACTCAGAGAAGTATTTCCATGAAATGTGTTGGGATTTTAAAAGGTCATTCATGAGAGTCGCCCTTGGAAACTGAGATCTAGGCCCAGGGTGGCTTTCCACAGACCACTGGGAATCTCAGCTAGCATATCACATGATTTTATTTTGAAAGACTTGGCAGCCATAGTTGAGAGTTAAAACACACATGGACCTCACATTGTAGATCTCAATTGGCCTGGCTTCATGTGGCATTTTGGTCACTCTTTGGGAAGCCTTGCCTGTGGAGTTCTCCAGAGCTTTCATTGAAATGAGCTTTCTCAAAACTTAATGGTTCCTGAATGAATTGAAACCCACAGTGCCTCCAACTTCATCCTTGAAAAATGGCTAGATAAATACCATAAAAATTTGGAAATTCCCATGACCAGGTGGCACTGGAGAAACTTTGGATTTCCTGTTGCTGATCATGAGTATACCTGACATTGCCTTGTTTGACTGCGTTTCATCAAAATGGTGTAGAACAGAGATGCCAGTAATTTGGGTCATGCAGAGTAGTGGGCCTAGAGCAGGGGTGGGCAGGTGTGTGATAAAACATCATGGTGGGGCCATGTGGATCTGCCATTGGCTTCCAAATGGCTTGTGACTGACATGGTGCAGCCCGAAGACCCTTATATGTAAAGGCATCTTGTTATATGGAAAGCTTTCTGGGAAATGTTCAGAATCAGGTTGCTATGGTTATTGGTGCAATTTATGTGGGAAAGAAGCCTTGTTGGTGTATTCTCCTGCAGACCCTCATCCACCACACGTGACAGAACTCCCTCCAGCACTGTGTCCCAGTTAGCTCCCTGCATTTTGTGAAGCAAATACCAAACTCCCAGTGCAGCAGCAAAAATACCACAAAAAGTGGAGGATGACCAAATGTCTTAACAGTCCACACAGGGAGACACTTAGCCCACAGTGACCACAGTTTAACTACAAAGAGAGGATTTAGCACTGCTGCCTCATGTTCATTGGAAAATAAGAAACCATGTCCTTCAGGTCACATAGATGCAGACCCAGCTTTGATGGTCTCACTACAAAGGAAGCCAAATCTCCTGACAACAACATATATTTCAAGTGCCCAAACTCAGAGGCAGTTTTTCAAATAGTTTTTAGGCTCTCAGAGCTCCATGTTTGTGGAGTGTTTACACTGTCCCTTACTTTTGGAAACTCCTCTACCACCTCCAAGTATGTGAACTCCCGAGCATTTTCCATTCCAGATATGTATTCACAGATTTTCACACTTTTCTACTCTAATTGTGTCTAACTTAGGGTGAAGGTAATCTCAAGGCATTGTTCTGGATGTGAGTGGGAAGATTTTTGTGTAGCACATATTTACATACACATTGAATTCATTTTCCAATTTTCCATTTGAAATACTGAATTCCTGACACTAACCCATACCATACCAGACTCTTACTAATAATCCTAATATGATGGTAAAAAATAACGCAAACAGAATAGAAATATAAGCCGTTGAGAGGAGGCATGGTGTGTAGTTGGAATTGCCTTTTGCATTATATAGTATAGGAGTTATAAATCTAGTTAATTTTTTGTTGAAATAATTAAACATGTGTTTTTAAAGTTAACATATATGGGAATCCTGTCTCCCTTTCTCTGTAGCCTATTCAGCACATGTATTTTTATATGCACATATAGAGTCCTACTGGGTATCACACGTACATACTTGTGAGGTAGCTGAATTGGCAGATAAAAATTGTGAGAAGAGATCACTCCTCCTAAACGCTGTTGGAACTGAAAATTCAACCTATGGGTGAGCTTCCTAGTTGAATAACATTATACATGAATCTATGTTCAGTAAAATGAATATTTTTGCATCTGTGGATTTTATATATTTCATGATGAATTTCGATTGGAATATATATTGCTACTTTCTTTTTCGGTTTTTTGGTTGCTCAAAACATTACATAGCTCTTGACATAGCATATTTCATACATTGGATTCAAGTGGGTTATGAACTCACATTTTTACCCCAATTATAGATTGCAGAATCACATTGGTTACACATTCACATTTTTACATAATGCCCTATTAGTTACTGTTGAATTCTGCTACATTTCCTATACTCTACTATCCCCCCTCCCTTCCCCTCCCATCTTCTCTCTCTACCCCATATACTGTAATTCTTTTCTCTCCTTGTTTATTTTCCCATTCCCCTCACAACCTCTTATATGTAATTTTGTGTAACAATGAGGGTCTCCCTCCATTATCATGCAATTTCCCTTTTCTCTTCGTTTCCTTCCCACCTCATGTCTCTGTTTAATGTTAATCTTTTCTTCCTGCTCTTCCTCCCTATTCTGTTCTTAGTTGCTCTCATTATATCCAAGAAGACATTTGGTATTTGTTTTTTAGGGATTGGCTATCTTCACTAAGCATTATCTGCTCTAGTACCATCCATTTCCCTGAAAATTCCATGATTTTGTCATATTTTAGTGCTGCATAATACTCCATGGTGTATAAATGCCACATTTTTGTTATCATTCATCTATTAGAGGGCATTGGGGTTGGGTCCACAGTGTAGCAATTGTGAATTGTACTGCTATGAACAACAGCAGTATCCCTGAGGTTTACTCTTTTAAGGTCTTCAGGGAATAGTCCGAAAAGGGCAATAGCTGGGTCAAATTGTGGTTCCATTCCCAGCTTTCCCAAGAATCTCTACACTGCTTTCCAAATTGGCTGCACCAGTTTGCGGGAACAGCTCTCCACATAGGCCTGGTTTGGTCCATCTTCTCGACATTAAGAAGAGAGAGGCTTACTCAGACACACCCCTTCATCCTGACCAGGTTGTTTGCCATAGAAGATGACTTTTGGTCTCTCAGGTCCTTCATAGCTGCCTACATCTTCTCCAAGGATCAAATCTGCAAGGACCTTTGAGGTTCTCAGAAGGTGGAAGATCCCATACATTGATGAAATGCAAGACGAACTCTGTCCATGCTCTTCTGTAAGGTTAGATTGAGGGAACAGTGTATGGTTAGGGTTAAAAACATGTTCGATTTGGGTTAGGAATCATTCTGCTTGATGAATAATGGTATTGGGAACCTGCGATATTTATAAGACTTTAGAAGTGAAATATAAGTATGAAAACAGAAATCTAGGTAAGATTTGTAGCCCAGAAGGGCATTAGGCCCTTGATTGGGATTCTTAGCTTTTAATTGTGTTCTGCACGTTTGTCTCAGATAAATTGATAATCAAAGGCATAGGACCTTGTACCTTGGATGATTGATTGTAGAAGAGAACATCCACTCAAATTGAGATAGTCGGTAGGATTAGGAAGACAGTCGTAAGTTTAGGAAAAAGAGTGAGTATAAAATTTGGATCAAATGTTCTTTAGCAATAGGGTTTCATTTATAGAGTGAATGTAAATGTCAGCATATGCGAAGAGTCAGTCGAAAAGAAAATATCAATAGAGACATTACAAAATCAGGCAATTATAAAGTGAGTGATAGGTTTAGACATTTTCAACAGGATTGTTATTGAATACATAATCTTAGGAAGAAACAAATATGTAGTCATCAATAGAAATGACATTTGAAAGCATTAGGCTACCTGGACATGGATGTTTTTAGTAATCCATGTTCAATTTTCATTTAGGATTTGGTACAATCATAAGTGTGACCTTTGCATTTTGTGCCCAGAAAATTATTGTGATAAAATATATATGTAGATCATGTGACATGAGAATTTCTTTCACCATTTCTGTGAGCAATATTTGAAGACATATAAATTAGTATTGGGGGTACAAAGTGGTGTACCCTGTGTCTATGAATATAGAGATAATGCATGAATAGAACATACTCTGAATAAATAATATAACTGGTTCCACTTTAAATAATGCATTGACTTGATATCTGAATATATATAAGAAATCATATATTGACATACAATCATTCATTCCAACCAGTTATATATCTAATTGTCATCTTAGGGTTATTGTTAATCATGAAGTGTGTGTGAATTTTGCTTCAAAATGATTATGGAAATTGAAAATAATGTGTTTGGAAAGAAGTCTCATAAAATTACCAGTCAAGAAATATGGAGGAAGACATGAGTTCTGAAGCAGGAAGTGATTGAAAATGAAACAAATGCCTATAAATTTGCTAAATTGTGGATGAAATATATATCCTTTAATGTGCATAAACTGATGAAATTGTAATGTACCAGTGTTGAATAAAAATAAACGTCAAAATACACATCATGTACCAAAGGAATCTACTTGCATTGATATTAAACTGGATCAGTTACTGTAGAAATATTAGGATTCACGTGCATAATTCACCAAAGTTAGTTTCCTTTTTTAAAATTTTTATTTATGCTTTTTCAAAACATTACATAGTTCTTGATATATCATATTTCTCACTTTGATTCAAGTGCGTTATGAACTCCCATTTTTACCCCATATACAGATTGCAGAATCACATCACTTACACATCCATTGATTCACATATTGCCATACTAGTGTCTGTTGTATTCTGCTGCCTTTCCTATCCTCTACTATCCCCCTCCCCTCCCCTCTCCTCTACTCTTCTCTCTCTACCCTCTCTACTGTAATAAATTTCTCTCCCTTGTATTATTTTTCCCTTTCTTCTCACTTCCTCTTGTATGTGATTTTGTATAACCCTGAGGGTCTCCTTCCATTTCCATGCAATTTCTCTTCTCTCTCCCTTTCCTTCCCACCTCTCATCCTTGTTTTAATGTTAATCGTCTTCTCATCCTCTTCATCCCTTCTCTGTTCTTAGTTACTCTCTTTATATCAAAGAAGACATTTGCCATTTGTTTTTTTGGGATTGGCTAGTTTAACTTAGCATAATCTGCTCTAGTGCCATCCATTTCCTTGCAAATTCCATGATTTTGTCATTTTTTAATGCAGAGTAATACTCCATTGTGTATAAATGCCACATTTTTTTTATCCATTCATCTATTGAAGTGCATCTAGGTTGGTTCCACCGTCTTGCTATTGTGAATTGTGCTGCTATGAACATTGATGTAGCAGTGTCCCTGTAGCACGCTATTTTTAGGTCTTTAGGGAATTGACCGAGAAAGGGAATAGCTGGGTTAAATGGTGGTTCCATTCCCCGCTTTCCAAGGAATCACCATACTGCTTTCCAAATTGGCTGCATCAATTTGCAGTCCCTCCAGCAATGTTTAAGTGTATCTGTTTCCCCACATCCTCGCCAGCACTTGTTGTTTGACTTCATAATTGCTGCCAATCTTCCTGGAGTGAGATGGTATCTTAGGGTGGTTTTGATTCACCTTTCTCTGACTGCTGGAGATGTTGAGCATTTTTTCATGTATTTGTTGATTGATTATATGTCCTCCTCTGAGAAGTGTCTGTTGAGGTCCTTGGCCCATTTGTTGATTGGGTTATTTGTTATCTTATTGTTTAATTTTTTGAGTTCTTTGTATACTCTGGATATTAGGGCTCTATTTGAAGTGTGAGGAGTAAGATTTGTTCCCAGGATGTAGGCTCCCTATTTACCTCTCTTATTGTTTCTATGCTGAGAAAAAAATTTTTACTTTGAGTAAGTTCCATGTGTTGATACAAGTTATTAACTCTTGTGCTATGGGTGTCCTATTGAGGAATTTGGAGCCCGACCCCACAGTATGTAGATCGTAGCCAACTTTTTCTTCTATCAGATGCCATGTCTCTGATTTGATATCAAGGTCCTTGATCCATTTTGAGTTAACTTTTGTGCATGCGAGAGAAAGGGATTCAGTTTCATTTTGTTACATATGGATTTCCAGTTTTCCCAGCACCATTTGTCAAAGATGCTATCCTTCCTCCATTGCATGCTTTTAACTCCTTTATCAAATATAAGATTGTTGTAGCATTGTGGATTAATCTCTGTGTCCTACATTCTGTACCATTGGTCCACCCGCCTGTTTTGGTACCCGTACCATGCTGTCTTTGTTACTATTGCTCTGAAATTTAGTTTGAAATCTGGTATCGCTATACCGCCTTATTCACACTTCCTGGTTAGAATTGCTTTTGCTTTTCTGGGTCTTTTATTTTTCCATATGAATTTCATGATTGCTTTCTCTATTTCTACAAGAAATGCCGTTGGGATTTTGATTGGCATTGCGTTAAACCTATAGAGAGCTTTTGGTAATATCACCATTTTGATGATGTTAGTTCTCCCTATCCATGAACAGTGTATATTTTTCCATCTTCTAAGATCTTATTCTACTTCTCTTTATAGGGTTCTGTAGTAAGCATTGTATAAATCTTTCACCTCTTTTGTTAGGTTGATTCCCAAAGATTTTATTTTTATTTTTTGAGGATATTGTGAATGGAGTGTTTTTTTTTTCTTCTCATTTCTGTTTCAGAAGTTTTGTCGCTGATATACAGAAATGCCTTTGATTTATGCATGTTGATTTTATATCCTGCCACATTGCTGAAATCATTTATTAGTTCTAGTAGTTTTCTTGTAGACCCCTTTGGGTCTTCTATATATAGAATCATGTCAGCTGCAAATAGTGATAATTTAAGTTATTCTTTTCCTATTTTTATGCCTTTAATTTCTTTCATCTGTCTAATTGCTCTGGCCAGTGTTTTGAGAACTATATTGAATAGAAGTGGTGGTAGAGGACATCCCTGTCTTGTTCCAGATATTAGAGGGAATGCTTCAATTTTTCTCCATTCAGAATGATGCTAGCCTGAGGCTTAACATAGATAGCTTTTACAATGTCGAGGTAAGTTCCTGTTATCCCTAGTTTTTCTAATGTTTTGAACATAAAGGGATGCTAAGGGTCTATCGATCTTATTTATTTTTCGAAGAACCAAGCTTTACTTTTGTTAATTTTTTCAATAATTTCTTTTGTTTCAATTTTGTTGTTTTCCTCTCTGATTTTAATTATTTCTTGCCTTCTGCTACATTTGCTGTTGTTTTGCTCTTCCTTTTCTAGGGCTTTGAAATGAAGTGTTAGCTCATCTATTTGTTGTTCTTTCCTTTTTTTGAGGAATGACGTCCATGTGATGAATTTCCCTGTTAAAACTGCTTTCATTGTGTCCCATAGATTTCGATATGTTGTGTCTGTATTTTCATTTATCTCTAAGAATTTTTTGATTTCCTCATTTATGTCTTCTGTAACCCATTGATCATTCAGTAACATATTGTTCATTTTCCATGTGATGTAGGATTTTTCCTTCCTTCTTTTTCATTGATTTACAGTTTCATTCCATTGTGATCAGATAAAATTCATGGTATTAAGTCCACCTCTTTATATTTACTGAGGGTTTCCCTATGGCATAATATATAGTCTATTTTTGAGAAGGATCCATGTGCTGCTGAGAAAAAAGTATATCCACTTGATGATGGTTGATATATTCTATATATGTCAGTTAAGTCTAGGTTATTGAATGTGATATTGAGTTCTATAGTTTCTTTATTCAACTTTTGTTTGGAGGATCTGTCCAATTATGAGAGAGGTGTGTTGAAGTCACCCATAATTATTGTGTTGTGGTCTATTTGATTCTTGAACTTGAGGAGAATTTTTTTTATGAACGTCGCAGCACCATTAAAGGGTGCGTAAATATTGATAATTTTTATGTCTTGTTTGTGAATGGTTCCTTTTAACAGTATATAATGTCCTTCCTTATCGCTTTTGATTAAATTAGTCTTGAAGTCGATTTTATTCGATATGAGGATGGCCACCCCTGCTTGCTTATGAGAACCGTGTGCATGGTATATTTTTTCCCAACCTTTCACCTTCAGCCTTTGTATGTCTTTTCCATTCAGATGTGTCTGCTGGAGGCAACATACTGTTGGATTTGTTTTTTGAATCCAAGCTACAAGCCTATGTTGCTTTATTGGAGAGTTTAAGCCATTAGTGTTTACAGTTACTATTGATATATGGTTTGTACTGCCAGCCATGTTTGAATATTTATCTTTTTTTTTTTATTTAGTTTGTTTCTCCATGATTAGCTTTTCACGCGCCCTCTGTCATTACTGAGGCACTTCCCACTGATGGTTTTGGTTGTTGTTTTTTATTTTTTCCTCATGTAGTGTTTTGCTCAATAAACTTTGCAATGCTGGTTTTCTGACTGAAAATTTTTTTAGCTTTTGTTTATTATGAAAGATTTTTATTTTGTTGTCATACCTGAAGCTTAATTATGCTGGATACAGAATTCTTGGTTGGCATCCATTGTCTTTCAGTGTTTGAAATACATTGTTCCAGGATCTTCTCACTTTCAGTGTCTGTGATGAAAAATCCGTTGTTAACATTTTTGGTTTACCCCTGAATGTAATCTGCAACTTTTCTCTTTAAGCTTTTAATATTTTCTCTTTGTTCTGTATATTGGATATCTTCATAACAATGTGTCTTGGCTTTGGTCTACTGTAATTTTGTGTGCTCTGTGTCCTGTAAGCATCTACAATTTTTATATCCGTTACCTTTTTTATTTCTGGAAAATTTTCTGTAATTATTTCATTCAACAGGTTACTCATTCCCATGGTTTGAATCTCTGTACCTTCCTCTATCCAGATGACTCATCAGTTGTTTTTTTTTTATGTTATCCCATATCTCTTGGATGTTTTTCTCATGATTTTTTACCAGCCTTTCTGTGTTGGCTAGACTCTTTTCAAGATGATATATTTTGTCTTCATTATGTGACATTCTGTATTCTACTTGCTACATTCTGTTAGTGATACTCTCAATTGAGTTTTTAATTTGGTTTATCGTTTCCTTCATTTCTGGAATTATTGTTTGATTTTTTTATAATCTCTATCCCTGATAAAGATGCTTAACTTCTTCTTTTATCTGTTTATGTAATTCATTTTCAATGTGTTCTTTCACTGTATGGATTTGCTGTCTCGTATCCTCTTTAAGGTTCCATTCCATCTCTCTAAGGTATTCCTTGAGTTCTTTATATGACCATTTTTCTGATGATTCTAGGTCCTCCTGAAAATTTAGGTTGTCCTTCATTGTTTGTACTCCTTTTCTTTCTTGCCTTTTTATGCTGCTCATGTTACTTCTTGTTCTGTTTGAGTGCTGAGATACTGCTTACTCTTATAAATTTATTTGAAGCTTGGGAGGAAAGATATCAGAAGGGATGGGAAGAAGTCACTAAAGAGAATGAGAATAGGTAGGTCGAATTCAAGGAAGAGGGAATAAGAAAATTGTAAAGAAATAAAAAGACAAAAGAAAAAAATTGAAAATAAAGAAAAAATAATTTTTTAAAATAATAATGATAATTTAAAAAATGAAAATTAAAATTTAAAATAATAATAATAATAAAATTAAAAAAATAAAAACATTAAAATAAGTTGAAGAACAACAACAGAAAAATGAAAATGAAAGAAAAAGAAAAAAAAACTAAAAATAAAAAAATAATAAAAATACATGAAGTCATAGACTTCAATTAACTTTTCTTTCAGTAGTTGGAGCTGTGCTCACTGGGCCAAGCGTCTCCTCTCAACAGGTGGGAACCAATCACTGTGCAGCAGCTCTTCCTTCCAGATTGGGTGGGTCTCTAATCCTGAGTACCTAGGGCCTTCTCTTGTGTTTCCTCAAGCCAGGATCCACTCAACTGTGACACTCACCAAAATACTGGCTACATGTCAGGTCTCTGCTCCTGGTAGCCCTGTTTTCATGAACGCCTGGCACACTCTCCCTTTTTGCCCTCCTCAGACCCTAAGTTTGTAGAGCTTTGGGCTGACAGCCCCCAGCAAATTTGCTTACCCTCTGGTAGCCATGCCCCCATTAGCTGGTGCTGGTTGTCAGCACTGGTGGGAGCGGTAGCTGGGAATTCCACGCCGCGAGTCCCGCGCCACACCTGATTCCCTTGGTCTGGCTATCTTGCTCATGGGAGAGCTGGGAGGGTCCCTTAAGGGAGAGCTGTGAGGGGCCCTTAAGGTTTCCCAGCTGTGTGGAGAGAGATGGATAGGGGATTACACACCTGTCGTGCTGATTTCAATAAAGTTATCTCCTCTGCCCATGACGTCAGTTCTCTGCCATGGTGTTATCCCATGCAAATGGTGACCGTTCATTCCTTTTGCCAGGTGACCAATGCAACGGTTGGTCCTAACTGTCTCTCCCAAGCCCCATTTCAATCCAGTGGCCACTGCCTATGAAGGCTCAGTTTGCTTTTAACTCTGTAAATTCAGAAGGGCCGACCAGTTATTTCAGCGGGAACGTTAGTTCTGAGTCACGAGAAGCAGGCAAATCTGAGCTTGTATGCAGCTGATCCGGGCTCTGTGTGTGTTCTGAAGGTCCCAGACTGTTCGCCCCAGATCGACGTCAGGTCAGCATTGCCTAGTGATTCTGAGCAAATAGCATTTAGACAGTTTACGACTCCCTATGCCCGCGCATAAGAGGTCAGAGACTTGATTTCTCCATGCCCGCCGCCATGTTGGATCTCCTATATTGTTACTTTTTAATGTCTGTGCGTGTGAGTGTGTATATATGAAATATATGTGTCTTATTATACACTCGCTAAATTCATTCATATTCATATATGTGGATTTATAACAAACTTTCCACAAGATCATTCTCAGAAATAATCATCCACCTGAAATACATATTTGTTTCCTAGTACTGAAACTAACTTCAGTGAATGGCGCATACAAACTCTAATATTTCTACAGTTACTGTCCCAGTTAACATCAATGCAAGTAGATTCTTAGGGGACATGATGTGTATTTTGCGGTTCATTTTTATTCAACACTGGTACATTACTATTTCTTCAGTTTATGCACATCATAGGATATATATTTCATCCAAAAGTTAGAAAACATATAGGCATTTTTTTCATGATCAATCACTTCCTGCTTCAGAACACATGTATTCCTCCATGTTTCTTGAATGGTCTTTTCATAAGACTTTTTTCCAATCACAATATTTTCATTTTTTATAATCACTTATGAAGCAAAACTCAAACACCCTTCATGATAAACCATAATCCTAATATTTCCATTAGATGTATAACTGGTTGGAATAAATGATTGTATATCAACATAAGATTTCCTGAATAGTTTCAGATGTCAATTCCATTATTTAAAGTGGAACCAGTTATATTATTTATTCACAGGATGGTCTACTCATGCATTATCTCTATATTCATAGACACAGGGTACACCTCTTTGTACCCCTAACACTACTGTATATGTCTTCAAAATATTGCTCCCAGAAATGGTGGAAGAAATACTCATGTCACCTGATCCACATATACATTTAATCACAGTAAAATTCTGAACAAAAAATGTAATGGTCACACTTATGATTGTACCAAAGCGTAAAAGAAAAGTGAACATGGATAACTAAAAAAATCCATGTCCAGGTTGCCTAATGCTCTCAAATTTCAATCCTATTGGTGACATCATATTTGTTTCTTCCAATGCTTATATATTCAAACTCAACCCTCTTGAAAATGTCTAATCCTATCACTCACTTTATACTTTGCCTGATTTCATATTGTCTCTATGGATGCCTGATTTCCTACATATTTTCCCCAGTTCATCATTGTGACTGACTCTTCACATATGCTGACATTTTCATTCACTCTCTAACCGAAACCCTATTGCTAAAGAACTTTTGGTCCAAATCCTATACTCACTCTTCTTCCTAAACCTACCGACTATCTTCCTAATCCTACCTACTATCGCTTTTTGACTAGATGTTCTCTTCTACATTCAATCTACCCAGGTACAAGGTCCTGTGACATTGTATATCGAATTATCTGAGACATGGTTACAGAACATAATTCAAAGCTAAGTATCCCAACCAAGGGCTCAATGCCATTCTGGGCTTAAAATCATACCTAGATTTCTGTTTCCATACTTATATTTCAACTCTATGTTTTTGTAAATATCGCAGGTTCCCAATACCATTATTCATCACACAGAATGATTGCAAACCCAAATCGAACCTGTTATTAATCCTAAACATACACTGTTCCCTCAATCTCAATTTACAGAAGAGCAGGGACAGAGTTGTTCTTAAAATACAGGAAAGTAGGGGACCTTCCACCTGCTGAAAACCTCAAAGGTGAATGCAGAAATGATACCTGGAGAAGTTGTAGGGAGGTATGAAGGACCTGAGATAGCAAAAGTCATCTTCCATGGCAAACAACCTGGTCAGGATGAAGGAATGAGTCTGAATCAGCCTCTCTCTCCTAATTGTAGAGAAGATGGACCAAACCAGGCCTGTGTGGAGAACTGTTCCCGGGTGCCTATGGATGATATACCATTCTAACTTGTGAAAGTGTCAAAGGAAGTAGGGGCAGCTTCCATCTCATGGGACCCTTGGAAGCAACTGTTAGGACAAAGGGGTTGCCAAGGCAGTGGCCTCATTCAGTTCCAAAGAATGTGACATACCTCATTTACTTGGTGATGGAACTCTCTGAAAATGCTATCCAAGAAGCCAGACACCGAGAGGCAATCCCAGTCCCTGTCCCAGTGGGCTCAGTTGTTTGGATTTTCCAAGGACAGAGTCAGTCTTTCTCGGTACCAACTGAGTTGAGTATGGCCAAATGCCAGGAGAGCTCTGAAGAGGGACTTTTCCTGAGAAAGTAGGTAGTGGCTCATCACTTTTTCCTGACAACTTCACAGAGTTGGCCAAGGAAACCAGATCTGAGAAAGGACAGGCCATTTCGGGGGAACATAGTATGGCCCACCACTCAGAGTAAACTCTGGAGAGACACACACATACTTGAAGGAAGGAGGTGCCTTTGTGAGTGTGGGTTTGTGGTTTTGTCTCATGTTCTGATAATAGGTAGGAAAGGTGGTTTGTTTGGTTTGAAGTGAACTGTTTCTAGTAAGTCGTTTGACAAGATGAGTGTTTCTATGTCTGTGTATCCCACTGTGTCCACTGTTGTAGACATGAGAAAAGAGAATGCAATAATGGATGTGTCCTGTCTAGTAGAAAGCTTCCCAGTATTCATCCTGCCCAATTTATGAATGGAGTGCAGCTTGCCTTATGGGTGGGCAATACCTACTACCTTCCTAAGTCACTGTTTTCTTCCTGAATTCTGGTCACTCTCCAGAATTGGCTCATGGTTTTGTGTCCAAGATATGTACCACCTCCAAGGTCTTTGACATGGCCATGTACAGGATAGCTGAAGGGAATGGCCAACATCTCAAAAAACTCAGATATCAGTGTGACCAGGAAAGTCTCAGTGGATATACCCTGCTTTGGGCCTTTTGCTTACCTATTGTTCTGTTGCCCAGAATGTCAGGAAGGACTTTGATTCAGGCCACCACTTTGTGAAGCCTGAAGAATACAGTTTTCAAATGGAAATGAATGGGCATCACCTGTGGCTCTTTGCTTAATTGCTTTGGAAAGGGATGTGTCTGATTTAGCCTCTTGGCCTTGTATGTGGCTGTGACTTTGATTCTCAGCACCTGATGGATCTAAAGAATGATCCCATGTCTGCATCCACAACCATAATTGCCAAAAGATCAGTCATTGTGGATGAAGTCTATCGCCTTCCTCTGTTAGGTTCCTGACCTCCATCAAGTGAGAATAGGTATTCTTTGGGTCAAACGAGTTCTTCAAAGCCCTGCAGAGGTGCTTGGGTTTTCGCATGACTTCAAATCACATAAAGAATCTATACCTGAAAGTCAGTAGGCCTCAAATTGGAGAAACAGAGCAGTATTAATGGGAGGCTTAATTGATCACTCCTGGTTCATGGAAAGGGTGTCCAGGCCACTCTGACTTTAGGCAAAATAGGGGAAAGGGAGCCTATTTTGGACACTCTCTTTGGCTGAGACCTCATGGAATCCTCCAGCCAGAGGTTACCAGAGTGGCTATATGGAAGAAGATAAGGGCCATGTTGGAGAGTTTTGGTTTTAATTGTGGTCATTTGTGTGGCGGTTGGAAGAAAGGTCTGGGTCCACCTGGGCTTGAACTCTGGTGTGATTCCCCTTAGTGACTGTGTTGTGGAACTGACCTCAGAGAAGTATTTCCATGAATTGTGATGGGACTTCAGGAGGCCACGCATGAGAGTCGCCCTTGGAAACTGAGACATGGGCTCAGGGTGGCTTTCCACAGAGCACTGGGAATATCAGCAAAGATATCATATGATTTTATTGTGAAAGACTTGGCAGCCATAGTTGAGAGTCAAAACACACATAGACCTAACATTGTAGACCTCAATTGGCCTGGCTTCATGTGATCTTTTGGCCTCTCTTTGGTAAGCCTTGCCTGTGAGAGTTCTCCAGAACTTTCATTGAAATGAGCTTCCTCAACATTTAATGGTTCTTGAATGAAGTGAAACCCACAGTGCCTCCAACTTCATCCTTAAAAAATGACTAGAAGAACACCATGTAATTATTGAAATTCCCATGACCAGGTGGCACTGGAGAACCTTTGAATGTCCTGTTGCTGATCATGAGTATACAAGACAGTGCCTGATTGACTGGGTTTCATGAAAATGGTGTAGAACAGAGATGTCAGTACTTTGGAGTCTGCTGAGTAGTGGGCCTAGAACAGTGGTGGGCAGGTGTGTGTTAAAATATCCGTGGTAGGGCCATGAGGATCTACCATTGGATTCCAAATGGCTTGTGACTGACATGGTGCAGCCAGCAGATCCTTATATGTAATGTCATCTTGGTATATGGAGAGGTTTCAGGGCAATGTTCAGAATCAGGTTGATATGGACAAGTGGGCAATGGGGCAAGCTATGAGGGATAGAAGCCTGGTTGGTGCATTCTCTTGCAGACCCTGACCCACCACACGTGACAGAACTCCCTCCAGCACTGTGTCCCAGTTGGAATCTTTGTATTTAATGAAGCGAATATCAAACTCCCAGTGCAGCAGGAACAACACCACAAAAAGTGGAGGAGGACCAAATGGCTTCACAGTTCACTCAGAGAGACACTAAGTCACCAGTGGTCACAGTTTACCTACAAAGAGATGATTCAGGCCTGCGGCCTCATGTTCATTGGAAAATAAGAAACCAGGTTCTTCAGGTCAAAGAGATGGAGACCCAGCTTTGATGGTCTCACTACAAAAGAAGCTAAAGCTCCTGACAACAACCTATATTTCAAGTGCCCAACCTCAGAGGCAGATTCTCAAAAAGTCTTTAGGCCAGCAGAGCTCCATGTTTGTGGAGTGTTTACCCCGTGCCTTACTTTTAGAAAATCCTCTACCTCCATCAAAGATGTGAAATCTGGAGCATTTTCCATTCCAGATAGGTATTCACAGATTTTCTAACTCTTCTCCTCTAATTGTGTCTCACTTGAGGCGAAGGTAATATTAAAGCATTGTTCTGGATGAGAGTGGGAAGATTTTTGTGTAGCATATATTTGCATACACATTGGATTCAATTTCCTATTTTCCATTCGAAATACTGAATCCCTGACACTGATACATACCCGACCAGACTCTGACTACTAATCCTAATAGGATGGAGAAATATAACCCAAACAGAATAGAAATACAAGCAGTTCAGAGGAGGCACAGTGTATATTTGGACTTGCCTATGCATGATACAGAGTAGGAGTTAAATCTAGTCAATTTTTTATTGAAATAGTTCTCCATGTTTTTTTAAAGTATACAAATATGTGAATTCCTGTCTCCTTTTCTCTGTAGCCTATTCAGCACATGTATTTTTATATGCATAGAAAGAATCCTACGTGGTACCACAAATACATTCTTGTGAGGTGGATGACTTGGCAGGTACAAATTGTGAGAAGAGATCACTCCTACTAAACCGTGTTGGAACTGAATATTCAACCTATGGGTGAGCTTCCTAGTTGAACAACATTATGCATAAATCCATGTTCAGTAAAATGAATATTTTTGGATCTGTGGATAATATATATTTTATGATGAATTTTTATTGACATATATATTGCTATTTTTTTCTGTGTGTGTGTGTGTTTTGTGTCACTCACCTATTCTGTAAAACAACTTCAGAGAGAGAGGTTAAAGATTCATGCAAAGCTCTGATGGAGGTATCTAATATCTTTGTTTTGGTCTATTGCTGCTTCAAATTGGGTCATTTGTTGTGTCCCATGGACCAGTGCAGTGGTTCCTGTGCCCAACCCTGCAGCAACTCCTATTCCTAATAGGATGGCTAAAGTGAGGGATATATGTTCCCAGTGGAAACGGGTTGTATGCCCCCCTATTTGATCTTCAAATGAATCTGCATCATGTTAGAGCACTCTGGGAAACATCTGCACCATTACACAATTAATCACATCTGTTGTCCATTTCTTTAAAACATAAACAATGTTTAATTATATAGAATTAGGCTGTTGTAGGTAAGGCTCCCAAGATAGCACCGAAGACAGGGAAACCATCCTATTTGGTTGCAACCAGATTTAGAGGGCATTGCTTCTGTTGTAATCAATTAATCCCCTGAAACTCAAGTTTAGGTAATTTCAGAATTTTGTACCCAACATGGAAGGGGCTCAGAAGTTCACAGTCTGCAGATGTTCAAAAAACCAGTTTTTTTTTCTGTTTTTTCCTCTGTTCTGGGCAAGTTAACTTTTCAAGGACACGTGGAAGGGGGAGAGCTTTTTCTTACCTTTCTTATTATTGCCCCCTGCCAGGTGTTACCACGGAGCCCAGTTGGTAACTTCTTTATCTTAGAAATGTAGCCATCTCAGTAAAGCCCCAGCTCACGGGCAGAGGTCTTGTTCACATATTTTGTGGAAAACAAGTAAGGGGGTGTCTAGCATAAGAGTGCTGATTTTTTTAGCCAGTGGCCAAGTAGAACAAGGCAACAATAAAAGAGGAAGTTTATCTACATTGAACTCTTTTATAGGGACTCTTTTGCTGAAAGTCCTAAAGTCATCCATGGTGAAGACTTCTGTAGAAAGTCAATTAAGACTTTTCTGTGGGCCTGGTACAGAAGGGGAAGACAGGAAAGGTGGGGCTGACAGCAGCTCCGAGGATCTGAGAATGAGGAAGGAGAGATGTAAAAGAATAATGGGAAAGGGGTTTGGGATTTTCCTAGCAACAAAAACTTGAGCAGTAGAACAGGTAGAGCAGAGGGGAAGACAAGAGTGAGTATCCCAAAACGCATGTGAGGGACTTTAAATTCTTAGTAAACCCTTTTCAGTGATGACAAGCAACATTAAAGGCCATTTTCATTACATCTTGTATAGGGGTCTGAGGGCTCTCCTCAGGTGGTTTTAGCTTTGGGTTAGCTGGTAAGAGGACCTGGTGGGACCCGGTGTAGGCACTGACAGGAGAAGAGAGGAGTGAGTGGGTGGAGGGGTACCTCAGTACCTGCTACCTCAGCAAGGGGGCAATGGTCTGAAAACCAGCGGAGGTTTGAGTATTTGATCTAATAATTGGAGGGGAGAAATCCGGTTGCTGAGGTGGGAGTGACAGCAGAGACTCTGGAGCAGAAGGCTGAAGGTGAGGATCTATTGTATAAGCATAGTTCATGATGTGAGCGAAGGATTGAAAATTCCTGACCATAGGGAAACCTCCTTTCACCCTTTTGAGCACTTTCAGAAGTTAAAAAGGTCATGCGGGGCTGGGGATGTGGCTCAACCGGTAGCGCGCTCGCCTGGCATGCGTGTGGCCCGGGTTCGATCTTTAGAATCACATACAAAGATGTCGTGTCGGCCAAAAACTAAAATATAAATATTAAAAATTCTCTCTGTCTCTCTCTCTCACTCTCTCTTTAAAAAAAAAAGGTCACACAGAATTTGAGGATCTAGAGACCCCTCTGGGGGCCATCAGTTTTGGTTATCTAATTGGTAGTATGGCCAATGCTCTGTACTGAATTAGATGAGGAGTTTGGGTTCCATCAGGCAGCCCCTGTATGCTCACATCCCCATGACTTACAGAAAAAGTCGGCTTTTCCCCCACACAGCCGTGACTGTTTGTGGCTTTGATAGTCTGCCAGGCAAACATAGTAATCCAGGCTAGCCAACCTGCATCTGGCTCGCGTGTCCCCACATCAATAATGTTTGTTTCCATTACCTATGGTATGGAGGGTATTTAATGGTATTTTAGTGGGATCCTCTTCATCAGGGATATCCCAATAGGAAAGACCTATAGCCAACTGGGTGGAGAGATGGCCACCAGGTCCCTAAGTTGGCTGTATGCAAGTTAGATTATACTTTTTTTCCAGTAGGATTTGTGATCAGCCATCGCTGCTGAACGGGCTGATGAGGGTTAGGACTATTTGTGGCCAAGGGGTCAGTCTATAGCCTTATCCACATGGCGAATACGCAATTTGAAAGTGTTACTAGTCTTTTACAGTTTGCAGAAAGAGTCTGGACAGGGCGCAGGGTTGAGATGAGAGGCATGGATTCAGGAAGTGATTCCGTCTACCTTTACCACTGTACGTGTTATAAGTAGCACCTGGTATGGTCCTTTCCAGCGGGGTTCCAGGGATGACACCTGATGGTGTCTTACATAGATGAAGTCTCTTAATTGATATTGATGTGGAGTCCCCTCATCCCCAGTTTGGTAGGCAGTGGCAAGCTGTTTTTATAGGTATCGCTGAGTTCTTTCAAGAGCTTTAAGTCTGTCAAGAAAGGGGGTGTGGAAGGGATCGTTAGGTCTTAGAGTTGGGGTTAGGTCCCTTACTGGTGGAGGGGCCCCATAGAGAATTTCACAGGGGGTGAGGTTACTCAAGAAACAGAGGGAGTATTTCTTGCATGAAAATTTGCATAAGGCAGGAGCATAGTCCAATCTTTTATGCTGGTCGCTAAGCTGAATTTTGTTAAGGTCTCTTTAATGGTTCTATTCATTCTTTCACCCTGTCCTGTCCTCAACTCTGGGGTCTATAAGCACAATATAACTTCCAATTAACCCCCAGGTTCCTGGCTCGCCCCTGACTTACCTGGGCCATGAACCCCTGTGCATTATCAGACCCTGTTACCTTAGGCAGGACGTATCTTGGAAAAATATCTTCCACTATCTTCTTGAGCATCATTTGCGCTGTTTCTTTTCTTCTTTTTTCTTTTTGTGGGGAGGGCTTCAATCCATCCTGAAAATGTATCTACAAAGACTAGGAGATATTTATGTCCATACCTTGCTGGCTTAATTTCAGTGAAGTCCACTTCCCAGAATTGTCCTGGTCTGGTTCCTCGTAGGTGCTTTCCTGCAGGAAGCTTGAAAGGGTAAGCATTAAGCAATTGATGGAAGCAACAGGGTTTTTATACCCATTCAGTTATTTAATTTTGCTGTGAGTCTGTTATTGGAAAACTCTGTTTTTGATACTTCAGAAATACCTGCAGTTTCTTTGAACCAAGGTGAGTGAGTTGATATGCATTTTCTACTGACATAGTTAGAGCCATGACTGTAGGAGTTTTTACTGGAAGATTTAGAAATTCCACTTGGGGGCCTTCAGGGTTAAAACTTATTTTGGTCCGGAGCTTGGTGAGCAGATCTCTGCCCATCAATGGGGCCAGGCATTCAGGGATTTCTAAAAAAAAGTGATGGATTTTTTCTTTCCCCAGGTCCATGGTCCTCTTAGTTGTCCAAGCCCGACATTTACAGCCATTAGCCCCTTGAACTAGAGACCTTTTATTTGATAGAGGGCCTAATGGGGCCTTAAGGGCTGAGTTTATTGCCCCTGTATCCACTTCAAAGTTCACTGGGGTCCCCTCCACTTCAAAAGTTACGCTGAGTTTGGGGAGGGGATCTGAGCCCCAACTTTTGTAGTCATCCTCAAGAGTCAGAATGGCTGCCTCCCGTGGCTGTCTTTTTCTAGGGCACTCTTGAACCCAGTGTCCTCTTTCTTTACAGTAGGCACATTGATCTGAGGTCAGGGGGGCCTCTGGCGTGGGACCAGGTATCCCTTCCTGTCTCCCTGTTTCTTATTTTCTGGCCCTTTGGTTGTTGTGACCGGGGCCTTAGTCAACTCATTAGTCTGTCTTTTGTTTCTTTTATCCTCCCTTTGCTCCCTTCTCTTCCTCAGTTTCTCTTTTATAGTATACTTTCTCGGATTCTCTGACTAAATCTCTCAAAGTCATATCTTGTAATCCATCTAAGCATTGTAACTTTCTTTAAATATCCAGGGCAGCATGCCCAATAAAGGCCATTGTGACAGATGCCTTTTGATCCTCTGCATGAGTATTGAAAGGAGTATATACCCTATGTCTCCATAATTCTCTCTAGAAACATAGAGACAGATTTATCAGGCCCTTGAATAATCTCTATTACCTTGGCCAAATTAGTTGGTCACCTAGCGGCCGCTCGGATGCCCACTATTAGAACCCGGTGAGAAGTGGACAGATGCTTTCTACCTTCAAAGTTTTGGGGAACCAGTTGGGTTGATTCTAGGGAAAGCCGGCTTTGATTATGTTGGGAAGATATGTCAGTCTCCCATCTGGTCTTAGGATTTTTTTTCTAGCTTCCAGGAGGATTCTCTTTTGTTCCTCTGTCATAAAGACAGTCCCTAGGAGTTGTTGAAAGTCATCCCAAGTAGGCGGCTCTGAAAACATCAATGACTCAACCAGACATGTGAGCCGGGTAGAATCCTCGGAAAAATGGGGATTGTTATTTTTCCAGTTATATAGGTCTGAAGAGGAGAAAGGCCAATATTGGTAGGCTTGCATTTTCTGCCCCATTGCCTTTGTCAATCATTGGCCCGTAGGGACATAGGGGGATCATCACAGGAGTTCCAGGGTTTTCAAACATTCGCCGCCAGCGAGTTCCCTTAGCCAGGCCAGCTTCCTCCTGGGGAGGAGGGGCTGTGTGTGCTGCGGATGAGTTATCTGGAGGGCGCTGGGCTAGCTTGGCTTCGTCCAACGGTGGAGAGGCTGAGTCAGCTCCAGGGGAATCACTTAGAGGGTGTTGGTGTTTGGGGGACGAGGGCAGGGAATAAGGAGGGGAGGAGAGTCCAGTAGAGTCAAATCTTGTGACTCAGGGAGAACAGAGGGTGGAGGAGGAGGAGGAGAAGAGGGTTTGAGAGATCGTGGGCGAAGGAGTAGGAGTGGGGGCAGGGGCAAGGAAATGCTTCACCCATGGAGGAGGAGATTTGCAGAGGTCCTGACAAGTTAAGATATATGGCTGTTCATCCAGATGGCTATGTGTGCCCAGTTGAAAGACAATATCTCTGGCTTATTAAATTAGTGGGAAGCAGAAAGATCCTTCTAGAGGCCATCTAAGTCCAAAGGTGGGCCATTCTGAGGCACAGAGAGTCTGGCAGGTCCAGCGTTTCACTGAAAAAGGAAAGATTCTGAGCCCTTAAGTGAAATTTGGTCCAGTGATCAAGGGTCAGGGACATGGGTATTGAAGTACTGTGTCCCATAATGAAAGATACACAAAGAGTGAATGCAAGGACAGACGACACAGACAAAACAAGTCAATAAAGACATTCAATGGCCATCCAAAACAGAGACCAGGACTGAGTAGCCAGCAAAACCCAATGGGCTGGCAATACCGAATCCGATACAAAATATCACTGAGTCGAGAAGACTATTGTTCCTCGATTTTCCGAGTCCTTTGGGGCGTCCCCCAGGGACGTGGCCTGTGGCTCTGTGACATGTCTGTCAGCCACCATTGGAGAGAGCTCATGCTCTTCATTGACAGCCATTTTTCCAAGCCCTAAGATTAACACTGAAACCAGAAAGAGGCGCCTTGCTTAACCCAAGAGGAGCCTGTTAGGGTCTCTTGTCTGCTGCTGCCAGAACTCGGTGGAATCTCCATATGTAAAGGTCGGGCGAGCATTGAAGGAAGAGACCACCAAGAGACTGTCTTATCCAACAACAAAGGGTTTATTGGGGGTCCAGCATGCTGGGGCTCAGAGCTCACTTGAATAGAGCAGAGAGCCCTGAGAGCAGTTTAAGCAGAACATATATACTTTCCTTGGAGAGGGCAGGGAGGGAAGTTTACTGATGGGTCTTGGCGAGTGGTCGGTTTGCGTGCAACTGGGTGAGGGAGTACATTCTACACTTTGGCAGTTGGAAACAGCACATTCTGGGAACAAGATGAGCAAACAGTTCTCAATATTTCAACAGTGTTTTGTTAAGCATAAGGAAAAACAGGAAGTGAAAAGTACCTATTTTATTAACCTTTCACTACCGACTATCCTTTTTGACTGGATGTTCTCTTCTACATTCTATTATCCAAGGTACAAGGTCCTATGCCATTGTATATCGATTTATTCAAAGCTAAATATCCCAATCAAGGCCCCAGTGCCCTTCTGGGTTTCAAATGTTAGTTAGATTTCTGTTTTTATACATATATTTTACCTCTATATTTTTATACATATTGCAGGTTCCCAATACCATTATTCATTCAGCAGAATGATTCCTAACAGAAATCAAACATGTTATTAATCCTAAACATACACTCTTACCTCAATCTAACTTTACAGAAGAGCAGGGACAGAGTTGGTCTTATAATACAGGAATGTAGTGGATCTTCCACCTGCTGAGAACCTCAAAGGTCCATGCAGACATAATCCCTGGAGAAGATGTAGGCACCTCTGAAGGACCTGAGAGAGCAAAAGTCATTTTCCATTGAAAACAACCTGGTCAGGGTGAAGGGTTGTGTCTGAATCAGCCTCTCTATTCTTAATGTAGAGAAGATGGACCAAATGAGACCAGTGTGGAGAGCTGTTACTGGGTGCCTATGGTTGATATACCATTCTAACTTGTGAAAGTGTCACAGGAAGCAGGGGCAGCCTCCATCTCATGGGAAGCTTGGAATCAACTCTTAGGACAAAGTGGTTGACAAGGCAGTGAGTTCATTCAGTTTCTGACGGAAGTGACCTCACCTCACTTCCTTGGTGATGGAACTCTCTGATCTTGTGATCCAGGAAGCCAGTCAAACAGTGCCAGTCCTAGTCCCAGTCGCAGTGGTTTCACTTTTTGGATTTCCCGAGGGCAGAGTCAATCTTTCTTGGTACCTACTGATGTTAGGATGGCCAAATGGCAGGAAATCTCTGAAGACGGGCCTTTTATGAGAAAGCAGGTAGTGGCTCACCACTGGCTCCTGACAACTTCAGAGAGTTGGAAAAGGACACAAGATCAGAGACAGGACAGGCCATTTCGGGGGAACCAGAATGTCCCACAGTCAGAGGACACTCCAAATAGTCACAACCTACTTGGGGGAACGAGGTGCCTTTGTGGGTGTGGGTGTGGGTTTGTGGATTTGGCTCTTGTTCTGAGAATAGGTACAAATGATGTTTGTTTGGTTTGGACTGAATTGTTTCTAGTAAGTCGTTTGACAATGCGAGTGTTTCTGTGTCTCTGTATCCCACTGTGTCCATGGTTATAGATTTTAGAAAAGAGAATGCATCAATTGATGTGTCCTGTCTATTAGAAAGCTTACCAGCATTCATCCTGCCCAATTTGTAAATGAAATGCGGCTTGCCATAGTGATGGGCAACACCTACGATCTTCCTAAGTTCCTGTTTTCTTCCTGAAATCTGGCCACTATCCATAATAGGCTCATGGCTTTGTATCCAAGATATGTACCACCTCCAAGCTCTGTGACATGGCCATGTACTGAATAGCTGAAGTGAATGGCGAGCATCTCAGAAAACTCACATACCAGTTTGACCTGTAATGTCTCATTGTGGAAACCCTGCTTTGCGCCTTTTCTTACCTATTGTTCTATTGCCCTAAATGTCAGGATGGTCTTTGCCTCAGGCCAACGCTTTGTGAAGTCTGAAGAAAACCTTTTTCAAATAAAAAGAATGGGCATCACCTGTGGCTCTTTGCTTAATTGCTCTGCAAAGGGATTTGTCTGAATCAGCGTCTTGGCCCTGTGTTAGGCTGTGGCTTAGATTTTCAGCAACTGATGGATCTAAAGAAAGATCCCATGTGTGCATCCAAAACCAAAATGACAAAAAGAGCAGTCATTGTGGATAAGTCTTTCGCCTTCCTCTGTAAGGTTTCTGACATCAATCAAGTGAGAATAGGGATCCTTTAGGTCAAATGAGTTCTTCAAATCCCTGCAGAGGCTAGCACATAGGTGCTTGGGTTTTCTCATGACTCCAATTAACATAAAGAATCTAAACCCAACAGTCAGTAGGTCTCAAATTTGAGAAGTGGATAAGTATTAATGGCAGTCCTATTTAATCACTCCTGGTTCAAAGGAAGGGTGTCCAGGTCACTCAGAATTTAGGTAAACGAGGAGCAAGGGAGTGTATTCTCTACACTGTCTTGGGCTGCATTCCTCATGTAAATCTCCAGCCAGAGGATATGATGAGTGTCTATATGGAAGAAGATGAGGGCCATGTGGGAGTGTTTTGGTTTTAATTGTGGTCATTTTTGTGGCAGTTGGAATGGATGGTCTTATAATACAGGAATGAGTCCACCTGGGTTTGAACTGTGGTGTGATTCCCCTTAGAGACTGAGTACAGGAATAGAACTTAGAGAAGTATTGCCATGAATTGGGTTGGGATTTTAGGAAGCCAAGTATGAGAGTCACCCTTGGAAACTGACATCTAGGCCCAGGGTGGCTTTCCAGAGATCACTGGGAGTCTCAGGCTGGATATCACATGATTTTATTCTGAAAGACTTGGCAGGCTTAGTTGAGAGTCATAACACACATGGACCTCACATTGTAGACCTCAATGGGCCTGGATTTATGTGACCTTTTGGCCAATCTTTGGGAAACCTTGCCTGTGAGATTTCTCCAGAACTTTCTTTGAAATGAACTTCCAAAACACTTAATGGTCCCTGAATGAATTGAAACCCACATGCTGCCAAATTCATCCTTGAAAAATTGCTAGATAAATATCATGAAATTTTTGAAATTCCCATGACCAGATGGTACTGGAGAAACTTTGGATGTCCTGTTGCTGATCATGAATATGCAGGACAGTGACATGATTGACTGAGTTTCATGAAAATTGTGTAGAACAGAGATTCCAGTAAGTTGGACCCTGCTGAGTAGTGGGCCTAGTGCAGTGATGGGCAGGTGTGTGATAAAAAAAAAAAAAAAAAAAAAAAAATCTGTGGTTGGGCCATGTGGATCTGCCATTGGCTTCCAATTGGCTTGTGACTGACATGGTGCAGCCAGCAGACGCTTCTATGTAAAGGCATCTTGTTATATCGAGAGGATTATGGCCAATGTTTAGAATCAGGTTGCTATGGTTAAGGAGGCAAGCTATGTGGGATAGAAGCCTGGTTGGTGCATTCTCCTGCAGACCCTGACCCACCACACGTGACAGAACTCCCTCCAGCACTGTGTCCCAGTTGAATTCCTTGTATTTCGTGAAGCAAATACCAAATTCCCAATGCAGCAGCAAGAAACACCAGGAAAACTGGAGGATGACCAAATGGCTTAAGAGTTCAAAAGGGTAGACAATTAGCCCCCAGTGGCCACAGTTTACCTACAAAGAGAGAATTAAGGACTGCTTCCTAATGTTTTTTGGAAAATAAGAAATCATGTATTCCAGGTCACATAGAATCATACCCAGATTTGATGGTCTCACTACAAAGGAAGCTAAATCTCCTGACTACAACATATATTTCAAGTGCCCAAGCTCAGAGGCAGTTACTCAAGAAGTTTTTAGTCCAGCAGAGCTCCATGTTTGTGGAGTTTTTCCCTTTAACTTACTTTTGGAATCTTCTCTACCACCTCCAAGTTTGTGAACTCCTGAACATATTCGATTCCAGATAAGTATTCACAGATTATCTAACTCTTCCACTCTAATTGTGTTTTACTTGTAATGAAGGTAAAGTCAAGGCATTGTTCTGGATGAGAGTGGGAAGATATTTTTGTAGCACATATTTGCATAAACATTGGAATCGTTTTCCAAATTTCCATTTGAAATACTGAATCCCTGACACTAACACATGCCCAACTATACTCTGACTACTAATCCTAATATAATGGGGAAAATTAACCCAAAAAGAATAGAAATACAAGCAGTTAAGAGGACGAATGATGTATCATTGGAATTGCCTTTTGCATTATATAGGGTATATGTTATAAATCTAGTCAATTTTTTGTTGAAATGGTTCTCCATGTGTTTTTAAAGTTAACGAATATGTGAATTCCTGTCTCCCTTTTTCTGTAGCCTATTCAGTACATGTATTTTAATATGCACATATAGAATCCTACCTGGTACCACACGTACATTCTTGTGAGGTGGCTGACTTGGCAGATACAAATTGTGAGAAGAGATCACTCCTCCTGAATGCTGTTGGAACTGAAAATTCAGACTATTGTTGATCTTCCTAGTACAACAATATTATACATGAATCCATGTTCAGTAAAACGAATTTATTTCGATCTGTGGATGACGTATATTTCATGGTGAATTTCAATTGGCATATATTGCTACTTTTTAATGTCTGTGTGTGTGTGTGTGTGTGTGTGTTTATGTATATACACACACACTCTAGATTTTTCAAAATGTTAAATATATGTGTCTTACAATACACTCCGTAAATTCATTCATTTTCATGTATGTGGATTAATAATCAACTTTTCACAAAATTATTCTGAGAAATATTCATCCACCTGAACTACATATTTGATTCCTAGTACTGAAAACTAACTTCAGTAAATGGTGCATACAAATCCTAATATTTCTGCAGTAACTGACCCAGTTTAATATCAATGCAAGTATATTTCTATGGGACATGATGTGTATTTTGTCATTCATTTTTATTCAATACTGGTAGATTTCTATTTCTTCAGTTAATACACATGATAGAGTATATGTTTCATCAACAAGTTAAGAAAT
Source organism: Callospermophilus lateralis (assembly GCF_048772815.1). Taxonomy (NCBI): domain Eukaryota; kingdom Metazoa; phylum Chordata; class Mammalia; order Rodentia; family Sciuridae; genus Callospermophilus; species Callospermophilus lateralis. The sequence continues at coordinate 154,442 of NW_027516042.1, forward strand.
TAATAGGCATTTTGTTTTACATTCCATCACTTCCTAATTCAAAATACATGTTTTCCACGAGGTTTCTTCACTGGTCTTTTCATGTGACTTCTTTCTCAAAATTCAAATGTCACACTAATGTTTGTACCGAAGTCTAAATGAAAAGTGAGTATGGATTACTAAAAACATCAATGTCCAGGTTGCCTACTGCTATCAAATGTCAATCCTATTGGTGACTAAATATTTGTTTCTTCCTAAGATTATATATTCAACCTCAAGCCTGTTGAAAATGTCTGATCCTATCACTTACTATTGTATATCGATTTATCTGAGACATCTGTGCAGAATATAATTCAAAGCTAAGTATCCCAATCAAGAGCCCGATGCACTTCTGGGCTTCAAATCATAACTAGATTTCTGTTTTCATGCTTATATTTTACCTCTATATTCTTGTAAATATCGCAGGTTCCCAATACCATTATGCATCCCTCAGAATGATTCCTAACCCAAATCGAACCTGTTATTAACCCTAAGCATACACTGTTCCCTCAATCTAACTTTACAATAGAGCAGGGACAGAGTTGGTCTTACAATACAGGAATGTAGGGGATCTTCCACCTGCTGAGAACCTCAAAGGTTCATGCAGAAATGTTCCCTGGAGAAAACTTAGGCAGCTCTGAAGGACCTGAAATAGCAAAATCATCTTCCATGGCAAAAAACCCGGTCAGTATGAAGTATTCTGTCTGAATCAGCCACTCTGTTCTTAATGTAGAAAAGATGGACCAAAACAGGCCTGTGTGGAGAGCTGTTCCCTGGTGCCTATGGTTGATATACCATTCTAACTAATGAATGTGTCAGAGGAAGTAGGGGCAGCCTCCATCTCATGGGACCCTTGTAAACAACTGTTAGGACAAAGTGGTTGCCAAGGTATTGACCTCATTCAATTCCTGAAGGAAGTGACCTACCTCACTTACTTGGTGATGGAACTCTCTGAACCTGGGATCCAGGAAGCCAGGCACCCAGAGCCAGTCCCATTCTCAGTCCCAGTGGGCACACTTGTTTGAATTTACCAAGGACAGAGTCAGTATTTCTTGTTACCTCCTTATGTGAGGATGGCCAAATTCCAGGAGAACTCTGAAGAGGGGCCTTCCCTGAGAAAGCTGCTGGCTTCTGACAACTTAACAGAGTTGGCAAAGAAGGCCTGTTCTGATACAAGGCAGGCCATTTTGGAAGAACATAGTATGGTCCACCAGTCAGAGGACACTACAGATAGTCACAGACCTACTTGTGGGAAGGAGGTTCCTTTGTGGGTGTGGGTGTGAGTTCATGGTTTTGTCTCATGTTCTGAGAATAGGTAGGAAAGGTGGTTTGTTTGGTTTGGAGTCGACTGTTTCTAGTAAGTCATTTGACAAGGCGAGTTTTTCTATGTCAGTATATGCACTGTGTTCGTTGTTGTAGTCTTTAGAAAAGAGAATGCATCAATGGAGGTGTCCTGTCTAGTAGGAAGCTTCCAGGCATTCATTCTGCCCTTTTTATGAATGGACTGTTGCTTGTCTTATGGACAGGCAACACCTACTATCTTCCTAAGTTCCTGTTTTATTCCTGAATTCTGGCCTCTCTCCAGAATAGCCTCATTGTTTTGTGTTCAAGATATGTACCACCTCCAAACTCTGTGAGATGGCCATGTACTGCATAGCTGAAGGGAAAGGGAAGATTTCAGAAACCTCAGATATCATTGTAAACAGAAAAGTCTCAGTGGAGAAACCCTGCTTTGGGCAATTTGCTTACCTATGGTTCCCTTGCCCTGAATGTTAGGAAGGTCTTGGCCTCAGGCCACCCCTTTGTGAAGCCTGAAGAAAACAGTATTCAAATGGAAGGAATGGGCATCACCTGTGGCTCTTTGCTTAATTGCTTTGAAAAGGGATGTGTCTGAATCAGCCTCTTGGCCCTGTGTGAGGTTGTGGCTTTGAATCTCAGAATCTGATAGATCTAAAGAAAGATCCCATGTGTGCATCCAAAACAAAAATGGCCAAAAGAGCAGTCATTGTGGATGAATTCTTTCGCCTTCCTCTGTAAGTTTCCTGACCTCTATCAAAGGAGAATAGGGAAGATACACCAAGCCAATTGAGGGCTCCTTTTGGAAAAATTGTACCACTGATGACAGAATCAGCATAAGTATCCAAACACTACCACAATTCGCTGCAGCATCAGATAGTTCACAATGCATACAAGTGAGTTCACAATGCATACAAGTGATACATATTCCAAGCAAGTTCTGCAAGCAGTTCAGTGATGGGTATTGCAGAACCTGTATATTGGTTTTATCTTTGTCTTCACCAGCACTGGGATAAAGATAGGAATTCTGGCAATAATGGCTAAAGAAAAAATTATGTAACATTCCAGAAGGCACTAAAAGAAAACAATTTTCGTAACAATTTACATTATCTTGAAGAGAATTATTAAATATAATGAAAAAAAAGGTAAAAGTAAAAAAACAGGTCTGTTAATCTCCTATTTTTTCACATATTAAAACAATCCTGAACAGTTTTTTACCCCATTTAAATTAAACTATTTAATTCACGTGAATTAAAAAAAAATGGACCCATTTTTTCATGAGCACTCATCATATATGATATATGGACATACACACATTCAAACATATAACACAAAACACAAGTGTGCACACATAATAAATACATACAACATATAATATAATAGTAAAGGCCTTATAACTTTTTACAGGTGAAATCATCATTGCAATGTTTAAAAACTCTATAGAGAAAAAATAGAACTGATCAGCAAAACATTAACCTAGGTCTGTATGAGCTCAAAAAAACAAAAGAGAACTTCATGATGTGGTAAAGGGCAATAATAAAATAGATATTGAAAAAAGCATCCCTGTTCTGTCGCCGATGTAAGGATAGCCAAACTGGAGTTTTGCACATCAGCTGTTATGGATTTGAGCCAAATCATCTTATTTTGGTCTATAGAAATTGCTTTAGTTAATCTCTCTGGAATCCAAATCGGCTGCTGTTCTCCCTGTGGAAACACATAAACAGACCCCCGACTTTAGGCAATCACTGGGTCAGAACCCTAGTTAATCTCTCTGGAATCCAAATCGGCTGCTGTTCTTTCTGTGGAAACCCACAAACAGACACCCAATTCTAGAAAATTAATGGGTCAGGACCTTTCCATTGTCCTGTTAGAATATCCTTCCAAAGTACCTTGGGCTTATACACATTTTTTGGACACATATGCGTTTCTGCAGCACTAAGTCCTGAAAATCCAAATTTAAAAAGTTTAGAGTTAAAAAGGGTTGTTTTAAGTTCATCTTTGGGGAATTTATATCTCTTCCCAATTCCGTCTTCTTACTTTAATAAGTACATTTTAATAGTTTGATGTGCTCTTTCAACTCTGCCTTGTCCCTGTGGATTGCATGGGATTCCTGTTATATGAGTAATGCCAAATGATGAGCAAAATTGTTTAAAAGAGTTAGAAGTATAACCAGGGGCATTATCTATTTTAACTCTTTTGGAATGACCAAGTGGCAAAATTTTGTAAGCAATGAGCTACAACATCTTTAGTTTTTTTCCAGCATGAAGGGAGCCCAACAAAAATCCAGAAGAAGTATCAAATGTAAGATGCAAATATTTTAATTTTCCAAATTCTGGCAAGTGTGTGACGTCCATCTGCCAAATATGGTTAGGTATCAATCTTCTAGGATTGACTCCAAGATTAACTTGTGGTAAAATGGTCACACAATTTTGATATTGTTTTATTATTTGTCTAGCTTGTTACTTAGTTATTTTGAAATGCTTTGGTAAAGTGTTAGCATTGATATGCAACTTTTTATGAAAATTTATAGCTTCTTCTAGTGTAGAGAAAATATGTATGTATGTCATGTGTAGTTTTATCTGCTAAATCATTGCCCAAACTAAGGGCTCCAGGCAATCCTGGATGTGCCCTGATATGTCCTATTAAGAATGCATCTTTTCTGTCCCAGATTAGACTTTGTATAGTGGAAAGGAAAGAGAAAACAGTAGAGGAAGGGGAAATCCTACCAGCATCTTCAAGGGATACTATAGCATTAACTATATACTGACTATTGGAAGATAAATTAAACACAGAATCTTTAAACATCACAAAAGCTTATAATACTGCATTAAGCTCTATCTTTTGAGCTGATTGTTGGGGAATTAAAAATGTAACAGTTTGATCAGGTGTAACAATTGCTGCTGTACCATTATTTGACCCATCAATGAATATATTTGGAGCATTCATGATAGGTGTTTTCTTGTCATTTTTGGAAAAAATACAGGATGAGATGACCAAAAAGACAATATAAGATTAGATGGTAAGTGGGTATCAAAAGAAATATTAGATTTACACATGATTATTGCCCAAGTATTTAACTCATTAGCTAATTAATCAATTTGATTCATAGTGTATGGAGTAATACTTTTGTTGGGAGAAATTCCAAACACTCACTTTGCTGCTTTTATTCCTATGAGTATTAATTGTCCGTTAGCCTTGGGATACCTATTAATTATAGTGTTAGAAGAATAAGAAAAATGAATCCATTATAATGGACCTTCTTGCCAACATACTCCTGTAGGAATATTTTTGGTTGGTAGTACAATAAATAATAAAGGCAATATTTTATCAAATCTATCCAAATGCATATTTCCCATATATGTTTCAATGATTTTTAATGCCTTTCTTGCTTCAGGCGTTTACATTCTGGGTGAATTTGGATCAGATGGACCTTTTAGGATATCAAATAAACGTCCCAACTCTCCTTTTTGTATACCTAGATAAGGCCTTATCCAATTTATGTCTCCTAATAACTTTTGAAAGTCATTAATTGATTGCAGTTGATCTACTCGTATTTGAATTTTTGGTGGACTGACCATGGTTGAGGATAATAGAACTCCTAAATAATTAATTGGAAAATTTAATTGTACTTTATCAATTGTTATCTCTAGATTATAATTTTTAATAAGTTTGTAAGTGTTGCATAACATTCTAGCAATGCGTTTTTACCTTTGTGTGCTAATAATACATCATCCATATAGTGAAATATTTGTATTTCAGAATTTTGATTTCTAAGTGGCTGGATTACTTTGTTAACATAAATTTCACACATAGTTGGGCTGTTAGGCATCCCTTGAGTGAGTACTTTCCACTCATACCTCTGATCAGGACCTTCATGATTCAGTGCAGGGATAGTAAATGCAAAACGTGGACTATCCTCAGGAAGAATTGGAATTGAAAAAAAAAAATCTTTAATATGTATAACTAAAACATACCAAGTTTTTGGCAAAGCAGACAATTGAGGGATCCCCGACTGAGCAGGTCCAAAAATAACCATCTCATTATTAATGGCTCTTAAGTCTTGCAATAATCTCCATTTACCAGATTTCTTTTTGATGACAAAAATGGGAGTATAATGGGGAGATACAGAAGGTTGTATATGTTCTTCCGCTAATTGTTGTTTGACCAGGTCCTGGGGTGATTGTATCTTTTCTTTAGTCAGGGTCCACTGAAGAACCCATACTGGTCTTTCTGATTTCCAAGTAATTTTTATTGTCTCAGTGGCCCTTTCTGAAAATCCAACCCAAGTCTGTCTGTTGCTTGGTCTATTTGAATTGGTGCTGCTATACCTTGTTCTAGTTTTTCTAATCTTTTTCCTTTCAAAAAACCTTCTCTAGCCATAATAGTGGGTGCATTTTGATTGATGTTATTTGTTAATGTCAAACCTATTTGATCTAGGACATCTCGTCCCCATCAATTTACAGGAAGATGATCCAATACATATGGCTGTATAGTTCCTTCACATCCCTCAGAATCATTCCAATCTAATACCATTGCACTTCTATGGGGATTAGTCGCCACTCCTAGGTCTCAAAGCGTTTGAGTGGCATGTTGTAATGGCCAATGTTTTGGCCATTCTTGATGAGAGATGATGCTAAGGACTGCACCTGTATCCAGTAGCACATTAAATTCATGTCCTTGAATATTTGGTTTTAGCATGGGGCGAGAATCTAAATTTAAAGAAAGCATAGCCCAATCTAAACCTGTGGAGCCTAATCCCTTGGAACCTCTTTCTACAGCATGACTGGAAAATTTATCATGTAACCTGGGTATTATTAGTAACTGTGTTATTCTATCTCCTGGTGCAATTACTGATATGTCCTTTGGAGAACTGGCTATAAATTTTATTTCACCTTCATAATGAAGCGATCAATTACCCAAGGACTTATCATAAGTCTTTTTAGATTAGAAGAGCTGCGTCCCAATAATAAGCCTACTGTTTTTTTGGAAAGAGGTCCTTTCACCCCTGTGTGAATGATATGAACCCCCATCTTTGCAGTTAGTACTGATCTGGCGGAGGCACAGACGTCCAACCCTGCACTCTCTCTGATTTGTCTGATGAGGCGTATGATGGACAATGTGTCCTGGGCACTACCCTGATGGGGTTGCTGTGTTCCTCCAGTGCTCCGTATATTTGTGGTTTTTGGCCCCAGAGCATTGGGACCCCAGTCCATTTTTTTGGCAATCGAGCCCAATGCCTTTCTCCATGATATCGTGGGTAAACAGCTGGTCCTTGTTCGTTTTTTGATAATGAGGTATTCTCTATGGGGGTTTGAGAACGGCATTCATTAGCCCAGTGTCTCCCTCTATGGCATCGTGGGCAAATACCCATTATTCTGCTCCTTTGGTATCTAGTTTTGTTAAACCCTCCTCCTAAGGAGCAATTCCTCTTAAAATATCCTGTTTGTTGACAATTGTAGCATGTTCCTGGCCTTGCATCTAAAGCCTGTTCTACTGCAGCTGCCACAAATTGCCCTTGTTCATTCATGTCTCTGGCATCTAAAGCCTGTTTTACTGCAGCTGCCACGACTTGCTCTTATTCATTAATGTCTCTACATAATTTAATATATGTGTTTAAATCTTCATGTTTCCATGGTCTAATGATATCTCTACACCAACGATTTGCTTGGTCATAAGCCAGTTGTTTTATTAATGGCATTGCTAGTTCTGTATTCCCAAAAAACTCTGGTAGCGATTTGAATAAGCCTATCTACAAATTCAGCGTAAGATTCATTAGCTCCTTGTATTACCTTAGATAATTGACCTTGTAAACCTCCATGTCCTTGTAAAGTCTTCCATGGCCTAACTGCCTCTGCAGCAATTTGTGTGTATACACCAGGATTATATGCAATTTGTTGCTGCTGATCCTCATAGGGTCCCTTTCCTAACAACATATCAAGATTTCTCTGAGGATAACCAGCTTCTGCATTTCGCCTAGCCGTCTCCTTGCAAAATTCCTCATTGGCAACCTTCCATAACAGGTATTGACCTCCATTTAGCACAGCTTTACACATATTAGCCCAATCTACTGGCGTCATATTCAAGTTGTTAATGGATTCCTCCAAGCTTACAATGAGGGGTGCTTGAGGACCATAGGTTGTTACAACCTCTTTTAGCTGCTTCACTATTTTGAAATTTAAAGCATGGTGAATTCGCTGCCCTCCTACCTCAAATAAAGGGCATGTTAATACTTGAGATCCTGTCTCAGGATCCGAACTATCAACTGCGGGGTTTGGGTGCCTCCCAGCATATGGAGGTGGCCTTGTTATTTGCACATTTACATACTCTGGTGATAGAATGGTGTTAGTAACAGTCTCCTGTAGAGGTGGCACTGTTGGTTGGACACTTACACGCTCTGATGATAGAAAGTTGTTAGTAGCAGTCTCCTTTTGTAACTTTTCCCCTGATGGCATTTTCTGTCCTAAGCTTTGTTCCTCTATCTTTGTCTGAACTAAAGTCTTTGGACTAAGCAAAACAGATATGAACGTCCTCAATGGCAATGTTTCAACTGGCAGAGTCCCTGGGCTGTTCTTTTCTCCTCTTTTGAAATCTTCACCATGATGGTTCCATTATGGTATATTTAACAACTCCTCCTTAAAAAGCCATGGGCTACATTTTTGTATTGTATCAACGTGTGCCCTGACTGTTCTTAACTTTAATGAGATGCCTCCTTCCTCTAACAATTTACTTAACAGTCTTTCAGTTTGTTTTTTACTAATTTCTGATCCTGTATTTCTACTATAATACAACCCAACAAGATGATGCCAAACAAAACCGAGACAGAATGAAATAAAAAGAGAACAACAAAAAGTCATTATGGCCTTTCTATCCTCCTGACATGTGAATCAGTCCTTTCTCAGTATCTGTTCCTCAGACGTAAATAATTTTTCCTCAGATGTGAGAGGTTTCTCTTCCATCTCACTCATCTCTATGGACAGGCAAGTTAAAACAAAAGTGAAGCAAAACAAAAGAGGAATCCTAAAATGGCTACCCATCCTCTCACCCTGCCCTCAGGGGAGAGCAGTTCACCTTATCACTTACCCTCAGTCACTCCCCATGCGAGCCACCAAACGCTGCAGTCTTCCTGGGCATGATTCAAGAGCCACTTTTCAAACGAAACAAACTTTATTTTTAGAACCACAAATGACAAACAAAACAGCTCCTCAGAAAAAAAAACCCTCAGAGCCCAACTGCCACCACTGGCTTCCTTGTAAAGTCTCTGTCACACCCACAAGCCTCTCCACCTCCCACAATCCTCCTCCTCTTGATGCCGTTTGGCTGGGTCACGTGGGTGGAGCCAAAAAAGTCCCACAATGAGCAGCTCTGTGGTCTGAAAGGGCAGGGAAACCGCCCAATGAGCATCACCGCAGAGGAGCCAATCAGCTAGATGTTGCTGGGGCTGCTGTGAGCCAATCATCAGCTGGCAGTCGGAAAGGGCGGGGAAAAAGCTCAATGAGCATCTCCAATGAGCATCACCACAGAGGAGCCAATCAGCTAGATGTTGCTGGGGCCGCTGTGAGCCAACAATCACCTGGCAGGTGGATGTTTCTGGGAGCTGGAAGTTTGCTGGGGCCCCTTCAGCTGTGGCTCTCAACAAATTGGTGTCTCCTTTCTCTGTAGACAGTTCGGCACATGTATTTTTATATGCACATATAGAATCCTACCTGTTATCACACCTACATTTTTGTGAGGTTGCAGACGAGGCAGATACAAGTTATGAGAAGAGATCACTCCTCCTAAATACTGTTGGAATTGAAAACTCAACCTATGGGTGAGCTTTCTAGTAGAACAACATTATTCATAAATCCATTTTCGGTGAAATAAATATTTTTGCACCTGTGGATGATATATATTTTATGATGAATTTCGATTGGCAAATATATTGCTTGTTTTTAATGTCTGTGTGTGTGTGTGTGTGTGTGTGTGTGTGTGTGTGTATATATTTATATATATATATATATATATATATATATACACTCTCTATATTTTTCAAAATATGAAATACATGAATCTTATTATACACTCCTTAAAATCATTCATATTCATGTTTGTGAATTTATGATCAACTTTTCACAAGATTATTCTCAGAAATATTCATCCACCTGAAATACATATCTGTTTCCTAGTACTGAAAACTAACTTCTTTGAATGGTGCATACAAATCCTAATATTTCTACAGTAAAACCTAGTTCAACAACAATGCAAGCAGTGTCCCATGGTACATGATGTGTATTTTTAGGTTCATATTTATTAAACAGAGGTACATTACTATTTCTTCAGTTTATGCACAAAATAGGATATATATTTCAACCACAAGTTCACAAATTTATAGACATTTGTTTCAATTTCAATCACCTGTTGCTTCAGAACACATATATTCTTCCAAGGTTCTTGACTGGTCTTTTCATGAGAGTTCTTTCCAAACACATTATTTTCGATTTCCATAATCATAATTGAAGCAAAACTCACACACTTTTCATGATAAACCATAACCCTAATATTACCGTTAGTGTATAACTGGTTATCATGAATGTATGTATATCAATTTAAGATTTCTTGTATATTTTAAGATATCAAATCAATCCACTATTTAAAGTTGGAACCAGTTATATAATTTATTCACAGTATGGTCTATTCATACATTATTTCTATATACATTGACACAGGGTACTCTACTTTGTTCCCCAATTACGTCTTCAAAATATTGCTCCCAGTAATGGTGGAAGAAATGCTCATGTCACCTGATCTACATATAAATTTTAACAAAGTAATATTCTGGACACAGAAAGCAAAACTCACTCTTATGATTGTAGCAAAGCCTAAAAGGAAAATGAGCAAGGAAGGATTACTAAAAATATCTATGTCCCCGTTGTTTAATGCTCTCAAATGTAAATCCTATTGATAAATCCTATGTATTTGTTTCTTCCTAAGATTATTTATTCAACCTCAAGCCTGTTGAAAATGTCTAATCCTATCCCTCACTTTATACTTTGCTGATTTCTTAATGTGTCTATTGATATCTGCTTTCCTACATATTTTCCCCAGTTCATCATTGTGATTGACTCTTCACATGTGCTGACATTTACATTCACTCTCTTATTGAAAAGAAATTGCTAAAGAACTTTTGGTCCAAATCCTATACTCACTGTTGTTTCTAAACCTAGAGACTATCATCCTAAACCTACGGACTTTCCCTTTATGACTTGATGTACTTTTCGACACTCAATAATCCAAGGTACAAGTTCCTATGCCATTGTATATCGATTTATCTGAGACATCTGTGCAGAACATAATTCAAAGCTAAGTAACCCACTCAAGGGCCCAATGCCCGTCTGGGCTTCAAATCTTACCTAGATTTCTGTTTTCATACTTATATTTCACCTATATATTCTTGTAAATATTGCAGATTCCCAGTACCAATATTCGTCCTGCAGAATGATTCCTAACGCAAATCGAACGTGTTATTAACCCTAACCATACACTTTTCCCTCAATCTAACATTACGGAAGAGCAGGGACAGTGTGACCAGGAAAGTCTCAGTGCAGAAACCCTGCTTTGGGCCATTTGCTTCCCTATTTTTCTGTTGCCCTGAATGTCAGGAAGGTCTTATCCTCAGGCCACCCCTTTGTGAAGCCTAAAGAAAACAGGTTTCAAATGGAAATGAATGGGCATCACCTGTGGCTCTTTGCTTAATTTCCTTGGAAAGGGATGTGTCTGAATCAGCCTCTTGGCCCTGTGTGAGGCTGTGACTTAGATTATCAGCACCTGATGGATCTAAGGAAAGATCCCATGTGTGCATCCAAAACCAAAATGGCAAAAAGTTCAGTCATTGTGGATGAAGTATCTTCCCTTCCTCTGTTAGATTCCTTGCCGCAGTCTCTGGCTGGGCACAAATCACGAGCCACTACACAACTTGTAGATTCAAACAGCAATTCTTTATTCCCGTACTGACACTGGCCGTCTACAAACACATTCTGGGGGAATCCACGTTCTCTGCCCAAATCCACCTCTGCCCAAATCCACTATTCTGCCCAAATCCACTCCACATGGGCTTCTGTCTCCCAAAATATACTGTCTGACCCTAAGAACTCAAGAGGAAATCAGCAGCAGGATACGCCCTATTCTAAGGGGGGAACACCCTAATCTCCTATTATGCTAAACTGCCCTATTCTAAAGGGGGAACACCCTAAACACGGATCCTGCCCTGGTCCTTGAGCAAGGTCACCTTACATGCAATGTCCTGGAAAATGTCCTATTTCCATGAGTCCTTCCACTAAAGAAACATGGGGGTACGCTGGCAAGGAAATTGTCATACCTACTTGGCTGATGGCTCCCAACAATTCCTGACATCCATCAAGTGAGAATAGGGATCCTTTGGGTCATATGAGTTCTTCAAGACCTGAAGAAGTGCTTGGGTTTCTCATGACTCCAAATCACATAAAGAATCTGTACCTATCAGTCAGAAGTAGTCAGTCAATATTGCTCCCAGAAATGGTGGAAGAAATACTCATGTCACCTTAGCTACATATACATTTATTCACAGAAATATTCTGGACACAGAATTCAAATTTACATTTATGATTGTACCAAAGCCTAAATGGAAAATTAACATGGATTACTAAAATCATCCATGTCCAAGTTGCCTAATGCTCTCAAATGTCAATCCTATTGGTGACTACATATTTGTTTCTTCCTAAGATTGCATATTCAAACTCAACCCTTTGAAATGTCTAAGCCTATCTCTCACTTATTACTTTGCTGATTTCATAATGTCTCTATTGATATCGGCTTACCTACATATTTTCCCCAGTTCATCATTGTGACAGACTCTTCACATGTGCTTACATTTTAATTCATTTTCTAACCGAAATCCTATTGCTAAAGAAATTTTATTCCAAATCTTACACTCACCCTTCTTCCTAAACCTACCTACTATCTTCCTAATCCTACCGACTATCCCTTTTTGACTTGATGTTCTCTTCTACATTCAATCATCCAAGGTACAAGGTCCTATGCCATTGTATATCGATTTATCTGAGACATCTGTGCAGAACGTAATTCAATTCTAAGTATCACAATCAAGAGCCCAATGCTTTTCTGGCCTTCCAATCTTTCTTGGATTTCTGTTTTCATACATACAGTTCACCTCTATATTCTTATTGGTATCGCAGGATGCCAATACCAGTATTCATCCACAAAATGATTCCTAACCCAAACTGAACCTGTTATTAACCCTAAACATACAGTGTTCCCTCAATCTTACTTTACAGAAGAGCAGGGACAGAGTTGGTCTTTTAATACTGGAATGTAGGGGATCTTCTACCTGATGAGAACTTCAAAGGTCCATGCTGAAAAGATCCCTGGAGAATACGTAGGCAGCTATGAAGGACCTGAGAGAGCACAAGTCATCTTACATTGCAAACAACCTGGTCAGGTGAAGGGTTGTGTCTTAATCGGCCTCTCTCTCTTCTTAATGTAGAGAAGATGGACCAAATCAGGCCTGTGTGGAGAGCTGTTCCCAGGTGCCTATGGTTGATATACCATTTTAACATGTGAAAGTGTCACAGGAAGTAGGGGAAGCCTCCATCTTATGGGACCCTTGGAAGCAAATGTTAGAACAAAGTGGTTGCCAAGGCCGTGACCTCATTCAGTTCCTGAAGGAAGTGACCTAACCTCACTTCTTTGGTGATGGAACTTGGCATCCAGGGAGCCAGGCATACAGAGCCAGTCCCAGTCCTACTCCCAGTGGTGTCACTAGTTTTGAATTACCAAAGACAGAGTCAGTCTATCTTGGTACCTACAGATGTGAGGATGTCCATATGCCAGGAAAGCTCTGAAGAGGGGCCTTTTATGAGAAAGCAGGTAGTGGCTCACCACTGGCTTTTGACAAGTCTCAGTGAAAAAAACCCTGCTTTGGGACTTCTAATTACCTATTGTTCTGTTGCTCTGAATGTCAGAAAGTTTTTTGCCTCAGGCCACCTCTTTGTGAAGCCTGAAGAAAACAGTTTTCAAATGGAAATAAATGGGCATCATCTGTGGCTCTTTGCTTAATTGCTTTGTAAACGGATGTGTCTGAATCAGCCTCTTGACCCTGTGTGAGGCTGTGGCTTAGATTCTCAGCACCTGATGGATCTAAAGAAAGATCCCATGTGTCCAATACCAAAATGGCCAAAAGAGCAGTCATTGTGGATGAAGTCTCTCGCCTTCCTCTGTAAGGTTCCTGAATTCCATCAAGTGAGAAGAGGGATCTTTGGATCAAATGAGTTCTTCAAAGTCCTGCAGAGGCTAGCCCATAGGTGCTAGTGATTTCTCATGACACTAATTCACATAAAGAGTCTAAACCCCACATTCAGAAGACCTCAATTTGGATAATTGAGAAGTATTAACGGCAGGCCTATTTGATCATTCCTGGTTCACAGGAAGGGTGTCCAGGCCACCCTGACTTTAGGCAAATGAGGGGCAAGGGAGGTTATTTTGGACACTGACTAGGGATGCTCCCCTTTTGGAAAACTCCAGCCAGAGTTTATCATGAGTGTCAATATAGAAGAACATGAGGGCCACGTGGGAGTGTTTTGATTTCAATTGTGGTCATTTGTGTGGCAGTTGGAAGAGGTGACTGGGTCCACCTTGGCTTCAACTCTGCTGTGATTCCCATTAGAGACTGAGTTCTGGAACTGACCTCAGAAAAGTATATCCATGAATTGTATTGGGATTTAAGAGGCCATGCATGAGAGTCGCCCTTGGAAACTGAGATCTCCGTCCAGGGTGGCTTTGCATAGAGCACTGAGAATCTCAGCCAGGTTATCACATGTTTTTTTTTAATGACTTGGCAGCCATAGTTGAGAGTCAGAAAACACATGGACCTCACATAGTACACATCATTGTGCCTGGATTCATGTGACCTTTTGGCCACTTTTTGGGATGCCTTGCCTGTGAGAATTCTCCAGAGCTTTCATTGAAATTAGCTTCCTCACCATTTAATGGTTCCTGAATTGAAATCCACAGTGCCTTCAATTTCATCTTTGAAAAATGGCTAAACAAGTACCATGAAATTTTTGAAATTCCCATTACCAGATGGCACTGGAGAACCTTTGGATATCATGTTGATGATCATGAGTGTACCAAATAGTGCCTTGATTGACTGGGTTTTGTGAAAATGGTGAAGAACAGAGATACCAGTAAGTTGGAGCCTGCTGAGTAGTGGATGTAGAGCAGTGGACGGTAGGTGTGTAAATAAATATATTTGGTAGGACCACCTGGATCTGCCATTGGCTTCAAAAAGTCTTGTGACTGACAAGGTGCAGGCAGCAGACCCTTATATGTAAAGGCATCTTGTTTTATTTAGAGGTTTCAAGGCAATGTTCAGAATCAGGGTGCTATAGTCAAGGAGGAAAGCTATGTGGGATAGAAGCCTGGTTCATACATTCTCTTGGAGACCCTGACCAACCATACGTGACAGAACTCCCTCCAGCATTGTGTCCCAGTTGAACTCCTTGTATTTCGTGAAGCCAATACCAAACTCACAGTGTAGCAGTAAGAAACACCACAAAAAGTGGAGGATGACCAAATGGCTTCACAGACCACACGGGGAGACACTTAGCTCCCAGTGGCCACAGTTTACCTACAAAGAGAGAATTCTGAACTGCTGCATCATGTTCATTAGAAAATAAGGAACCATGTCGTCCACGTCACATAGATGCAGACCCAGATTTGATGGTGTCACTACAAACGAAGCTAAATCTTCTGACAATTACATATATTTCATGTGCCCAACCTTAGAGGAAGTTTTTCACGAAGTCTTTAGACCAGCAGAGCTCGATGTTTGTGGAGTGTTTACCCTCTCCCTTACTTTTGGAAACTGTTCTTCCAACTCCAGTGTTGTGAACTCCTGAGCATTTTCCCTTCCACATATGTATTCACAGATTTTCAAACTCCTTTCCTCTAATTGTGTCTTACTTGGAGCGATGGTTATGTCTAGGCATTGTTCTGGATGAGAGTGGGAAGATTTATGTGTAGCACATGTTTGCATGCACATTAGATTCATTTTCATATTTTCCATTTGAAATACTGAATCCCTGACACTAACCCATACCCTACTAGACTCTGAGTACTAATCCTAATATCCTGGAGAAAAGAAACCTAACTGAATATAAATACAGGCCTTTCATAGGAAGCATGGTGTATACTTGGATTTGCCTTCTGCTTTATCAAGTGTATGTGCTATAAATCTAGTCAACTTTTCATTGTAATATTTCTCCATTAGTTTTTAAAGTTACCACATATGTAAATTCCTGTCTTCCTTACTCTGTAGCCTATTCAGCACATGTATTTTTTTATGCATGTATAGTATCCTACATGGTATCACATGTACATTATTGTGAGCTCACTGACTTTGTAATATAAAAATTATGAGAAGAGATGACTCCCCCTAAATACTGATGGAACTGAAAATTCAACCTATGGGTGAGCTTCCTAGTGAAAAACATTATACATAAATCCATGTTCATTAAAATGAATATTTTTGGATATGTGGATGAATTATATTTCATGATGAATTTCGATTGGCATATGTATTGCTACATATTAATGTGTGTGTGTGTGTGTGTGTATTCTCCAGATTTTCCAAAATATGAAATATATGTGTCTTATTATACACTCCATAAATTCATTCATGTTCCTGCATGTGTATTTATAAAAAACATTTCACAAGATTATTCTCAGAAATACTAAACCAGCTGAAATACATATTGGTTTCCTAGTACTGAAAACTAACTTCATTGAATGGTGCTTACAAATCCTAATATTTCAACAGTAACTGACCCAGTTTAACATCAATGCAAGTAGATTCCTATGGGACATGATGTGTATTTTGAAGTTCATTTTTATTCAACACTGGTATATTACAATTTCTTCAGTTTTTGGACATCATAGGATATATATTTTCATCCACATGTTCACAAATTTATAGGCATTTGGTTCACATTCAATTACTTCCTACTTCAGAACACATGTGTTCCTCCTTGTTTCTTTATTGGTCCTTTCACTAGACTTCTTTCTAAAAACATTTTTTCGATTCCATAATTATTTTTGAAGCAAAACTCACCCACTCTTCATGATAAACCGTAACCCTAATATTACCATTAGATATATAACTGATTGGAATGAATGTGTATATATCAATATAAGATTTCCTATATTTTTTCAGATGTAAATTCAATCCATTATATAAAGTTGGAACCAGTAATATACTTTATTCACAATATGGTCTATTCATGCATCATCTCTATAATCATCAACACAGTGTACACCTATTTGTAGCCCCAGTAATAATGTATAAGTTTTCAGAATATTGCTCCCTGTAATGGTGTAAGAAATACTCATGTCACCTTATCTACATACACATTTACCACAGAAGTACTCTGGACACAAAAGGCAAAGGTCACACTTATGATTGTGCCAGAGCCTAAATGGAAAGTGAGCATGGATTACTAAAAACATCCATGTCCATGTTGCCTAATGCTCTCAAATGTCAATCCTATTGGTGACTACATATTTGTTTCTTCCTAAGATTATATATTCAACCTCACGCCTGTTGACAATATCCAATCCTATCACTCACCTTATACTTTGCCTGATTTCCTAAGGTCCCTATTGATATCTGCTTTCCTACATATTTTCCTCAGTTCATCATTGTGACTGTCCCTTCACATGTGCTGACATTTACATTCTCAAACCGAAACCCTATTGCAAAAGAACTTTTGGTCCAACTCCTAGACTCACTATTCTTCCTAAACATACTGAGTATCTTCCTAATCGTACGGACTATCCCTTTTTGACTGGATGTTCTCTTCTACATTCAATCACCCGAGGTACACGGTCCTATGCCATTGTATATCGATTTATCTGAGACCTTGGTGGAGAACATAATTCAAGCTAAGTATACCAATCAAGGGTACAATGCATTTCTGGGCTTCAAATCTTTCCTAGGTCTCTGATCTCATGCATGTATTTCACGTCTATATTCTTATAAATATCACAGGTTCCCAATACCATTATTCATATAGCAGAATGATTCCTAACCCAAATCGAACACGCTATTAACCCTAACCATACACTGTTCCCTCAATCTCACTTTACAGAAGAGCAGGGACACAGTTGGTCTTTCAATACAGGAAGGTAGGGGATCCTCCACCAGCTGAGAACTTCAAAAGTCCATGCAGAAATAATCTTTTGAGAAGATGTAGGCAGCAATGAAGGACCTTAGAGAGCAAAAGTCATCTTCCATGGCAAACAACCCGGTCAGGATGAAAGGATGTATCTGAATTATCCTCTCCCCTCTTAATGTAGAGAAGATGGACAAAACAAGGCCTGTGTGGAGAGCTGTTCCCGGGTGCCTATGGTTGATATACCATTCTAAATTGTTAAAATGTCACAGAAGTAGGTGCAGCCTCCATCTCATCAGAATCTGGAAGCAACTGTTAGGACAAAGTGGTTGCCAATGTACTGACCTCATTCAGTTCCTGAGGGAAGTGACCTCACCTCACTTCCTTTGTTATGGAACTCTCTGAACTTAGGATCCAAAAAGCCAGGCACCCAGAGCCAGTCCCAGTCCAAGTCCCAGTGGTCAAACTTGTTTGGATTTACCAAGGACAGAGTCAGTCTTTCTTGGTACCTACTGATGTGAGGATGGCTAAATCCCAGGAAGGTCTGAAGAGGGGCCTTTCCTGAGAAATCAGGTAGTGGCTCACTGCTGTTTCCTGACAGCATCACACAGTTGGCCATGGAGACTAGATCTGAGACAGGACAGCCCCTTATGGGGCAATATATTATGGCTCACCAGTCAAAGGACACTCTGGATAGTCACAGACCTACTTGGGGGTCTGTGTGGTTGTGGGTGTGCGTGTGGGTCTGTGGTTTTGTCTCATGTTCTGAGAATAGGTAGGAAAGTTTGATTGTTTGGTTTGCTGTGAATTGTTTCTAGTAAGTCATTTCACAAGGCGAGTGCTTCAATGTCTGTGTATCCCACTGAGTCCGTGGTTGTAGACATTAGAAAAGAGAATGCATCGATAGATGTGTCCTGTCTAGTAGAAAGCTTCCCAACATTCAACCTGCCCAATTTATGAATGGTCTGTGGCTTGCCTTGTGGATGGGCAACACATACTACCATCCTAAGTTCTGGTATTCTTCCTGAAATCTAGCTAATCTCAAGAATAAGATCATGGTTTTGTGTCCAAGATATGTACCACCTCCAAACTCTGTGACATGGCCATGTACTGGGTAGCTGAAGGGAATGGGAACATCTCAGAAAACTCAATTATCAGTGTGACCAGGAAAGTCTCAGTGGAGAAACCCTGCTTTGGGCCTCTTGTTTACCTATTCTTCTGTTGCCGTGATGTCGCGACCCCTTGGCCGCAAGGAAGATGCAACTCAGGAATCTTCTTTCAGCAGTTTATTCAGGCCCTTGATATTTCTTCTAATTCCTTGTCGGATGCCCCTCCCAGCCTTAATAAAGCATCCCAAGCCCCAATGCGAAGCTGCCACGTGGAACTTTCTCATAGGGTGCTGAAAAACCATGCAACAACTCTCCCAAACAAGGAGTTGTTTGTCACAGACCACAGTGGAGCCAGCACCATCCTGCAATGGCGACCATTATCTGCAGAAGCGGCTCACCACAGTTCCCCCCTTCTGTTTTCTGAAAACAATGCAGGCGAGAGTAGAGGTCCTATCCCACTGTGCAGAAGTGGCTGCATAGTATGGCTCAGACCTAAGGAGGGCCCTTCCCCAGATCCGAAGCCATATCAGCAGACGCCTTTTTTCGTGGGGCGGGGCGTGGACATCAAACCCGCATGCAATAGGAGATGCTCTCCTTGAGGTCCACTTCAAGGATCACTCAAGTGCAGTGCCTTGCCTCGCATCCTGTATCGTGACGAAGGTGGACGAAGGGGGACAGCTGAGGCTGAACTGTGGCTGTACACAACGACAAACGAGTTGACAACACCCTGAAAGAAAGGCACGGACTTTAAGGCGATAGAGAAGAATTAGTGTGGAAACCCACCTGCGTGCAATGGCACCAAGACCGGCAGAGTGCAAGGGCTTTCCAACACTAAGAGAATAACGAGGAAAGACTTGCCGATCCCAGTGCAATGTTATAATAACTTGGGGTGCAACGACCATGTCAAAGATTTACTGTTTAAGATGCGCAAGCCAGACTTGAGGTGAATTGCCATTTTCTAAAGCTGTAAGAGCTTGGATGATCATAGCCTTATCGTGAGCATTGCGGGCCTTGAGGCGACAGAGAAACCACAAACAGAGAAACATACCGAAGCAACACATTGCACCAAAAATGCCTACCCCCACCCACTCTTTAAAAAAGGAAAAAGCAGAAGATATCCAATCGGTGAATTGACCCAAAGTCACGGGATCAACACTGGTGTTATTCAAGACAGCTATCTGGGTTAGTTGAGACTAGATCATGTCTTGCGCTTCCATGGACCAATTTCTGGCAAAATATTCGCCAATGATGCGGGAAGCATTCCTGGAATCATTAAATCTGACAGAGGTTATGCATAAATGTGCACGTTGGTCAACACAACCCAAAAGCACCAAGTCAGCCAATTCTTCTACCTGAGCTTGGAGTAAATCTATTCTTTGATTGGCAGCTAAAATCCCTGACAAAATATGTTGATTAATTGTATTTTGGGATTCAAGTATACTGGAAGTTTGTTGGACAACTTGATTAATGGTGGCAGCAGTTTGTACTTGATTGGCCATAGCCACTCCGGCTGTAACCGCTGCAGCAGCAGATACCGCCACGGCTGTCACTATAGCCGCTGTGATTCCAAAATCTCTGGGGACTCTAAGTAGCTCAACAATATGGAATCTATCAGGATCCGCAGTGACCGGGATTGGGACAAAAGTTGGAATTTTCATAACCACTGCTACAGTCCAGGAACCATTCCAACACTCAGATAAGATACAGGTAGTATGAGAACAATCCAGCATCCCCGAAGAGGTGGCCTTAGCCAAAAGGAATAAGAAGGGGGATTGGACACAGACCATTGCAGGAGGCAATGTGGCATTATACAACAGAGAGTCGACTGAAACAGATGTAAATCTATTACCTCGTTCACTTTCCCTAACAGTACCAGAAACATTAGCCAGCCAACTTTTGGCTCCTACCAACTGAGCCAGTGCAGAAATATCGGCTGAAGCCCCCTTTTCATTGGAAATCTGCCATTGAAACCAGGACCAACCTATTCCTGTAGAGGAGCTGGCACTATTGTTAAAGTTATAAACATACCTCTTAAGAGAGGGGGAAAGGGAGAAACCTTTAGCAACTTGATGCTTCTCCCAAGAATGATCCTGACAAGGTGTAAATGTTGGGGGGAAACCAAGATTAGGGGAACAGTAAGGAGAGGCCTTGAAATGAGTGGCATCATAAATTCTACTAGAAGAAGGAGGCACTGGGATTAGTACCTCGGATATAATAGCCAAGGTAGTTATGTTAAGAGCAGAGCTGCTGTTTGCTGGGGTCCCTGAGCCTGATTGCTTCCCCGAAACTACCTTGCTCAATACAGCACTGATAATGCTCCCTGAGACCTGATTGGACCGCAATGGGTCCTCCCAGTTAGTCAAATTTTTGGTCTTAAGGCTAATGCAATTAGCGTTTCTAAGGCTGAAACAAAAAACTCCTGTGAGATTAACTTGAGATTGATTAAAAATGCTCTCCATGTCCCCTCTAGGAGAGGCACAGGGAGCAGACATCTCACATGAGGTAGAAAAAAGAGTGGGGAGGACACTAGAATTACCATGAACCGGCATCGGCATTGGCCATGCCCGTGCCACTGCCCACCACCGAATTGGTGTCGCCTGTGCCATCGGCACCAGCACCAGAGCCAGAGCACTTAGCAGAATGAAGATCCTCATCACAGGATTGTTGTGGTATCTCTTGTTGCTGGTCAGTTGATGTCGAGACTCTTCTTGTCAAGCGTTCAGGGACCCACAACGGTTCCGTACGATCCTGGGGAAAAACACATACAGATCCTCGTGCCCATGTCAGCACGGGGTCAGGGCCGTTCCATTGGCCCGTAAGAACATCCCTCCACTTAACATAGCCAATCACAGAGGGCTGAGGGGACACATGTCTATCGGCCACAGAGCGACCATGAATATCCAAATTCAAAAAATTAATGGTAAAGAGAGCTAAGGACAGGCGTTCTTTAGGAGTGTGTTCAGCTCCTATTCCCCCCTTTTGTTTTTGTAAAGTTTCCTTTAAGGTGCGATGAGCACGCTCAACAATGCCTTGTCCTTGAGGATTGTAAGGCAAACCATGAGTAAGTTGCACTCCCATAGTAGAACAAAAAGCTGTAAAATGTCTGCCAGTATAAGCAGGTCCATTATCAGTCTTAAGGGATGCAGGTGCACCCCATGCTGCCCATGCCTCTAAACAGTGAGTAATGACATTACGTGCCTTTTCTCCGGATAAAGCAGAAGCATGGATAATTCCAGAGCACGTATCAACGGAAACATGCACATACTTAAGGTTACCAAAGTCAGGTATATGTGTCATATCCATTTGCCAAACAAACAATGGCTTCAATCCCCGTGGGTTTACTCCATAATTAGGGGAATGAAGAAATGTGACACAATGGGGACATTGCAATACTATCTGCCGAGCATTCGCTCTTGAAATGAAAAAACGCCTGTGCAGCGTTAATGAATTAACATGGAAGTTTTGGTGAAACAACTTAGCCCCCTCTAAGGAGGAAGCCAAGCATATCAATTGACCTCTAGTGGCTAAGTCCGCACAGGCATTACCCTGGGATAACGGACCAGGAAGAGGGGTGTGAGCCCGGGTGTTCATTGGATAAAAAGAAGCAGTGCGGTTAGAGATAAGCTGTTGAAGCTGAGTAAAGTAAGCAGACACATTGTGGGCATCACTAATAGCTCCCATGGCCTCCAGGACTTTTAGTGCTTGTACCACATAGATGGAGTCCGAAGTAAGATTAAAAGGAAAAGAACACTGTTTAAAAACTTCAATAACAATTTGTAGTTCTACCCATTGTGGATTTCCAGGAGCAAATTGATGCTGGATAGGGGGAGAGTCATTAATTACATAGGCTCCCATTCCAGACTTGGAACCATCAGTAAAAATGTTAACAGCCCCCAGAAATGGACTGGATGAAGTTACCTTAGGGAAAATGATGGGATGTTCTTTAACAAAATGGAGTAATGGATGAGAAGGGTAGTGATAATCAATACCCCCTTGAAACGAGCAACACAGAATAGCCCAGTTGGCTAGAGTAGCACATAAAACATTAAGTTGAGCTTTAGTGTAGGGTATGATAATAGAAGAAGATGATTGGCCGAAAAATTGAATGCTTTGTTGAATCCCTTTAAGTGCCAACGCTGCAACAGCATCAGGATAATATTCTAAGGATTTTCCTGGGGATATATGTGGGTGGATCCATAGTAAGGGCCCATCTTGCCACAGTACTCCAGTAGGCTGCCGCATAGTGGCAAGCACACATAACTGGAAAGGTTTATCACTCTGGAGCCTGCATAGAGTGGCATGCTGTAAAGCTTGTTCTACTTTTATAAAAGCCGCTCTAGCCTCTGTAGTGAGGCTACGAGGGGAAGCAAGATCTGGATCACCCTTAAGAGTAGCATACAAAGGCTGGAGCACAATATTAGGAATATGTAAATATCCTCTTATCCAATTAATATCTCCCAGCAATTTTTGAAAATCATTTAGAGTTTGGAGATCTTGAGTCCTGAGGTAATTTTTTGCGGTTTTAATTTGTCATACCCAATTGTCGCTCCCAAATACCTGATAGAATCCCCCGTTTGAACCTTTTCAGGTGCGATGTGCAGTCCATGTTGAGCCAACAGCATCACGAGTTCTTTATAAGCCTCATTAACTGTCTGTTCTAATTTTGCAGCAAATAACACATCATCCATATAATGAATGATCTTGGTGGAGGAATACTTATGTCTGAGAGGTGTGAGTGCCTTCCCCACATACATCTGGCACATCGTGGGACTATTAGCCATCCCGTGCGGCAACACCACCCACTCAAACCTTTGATCTGGTTCTTCGTGATTACACGAGGGAAGGGTGAAAGCAAAACGTTGTGAATCTTTAGGAGGCAAAGGAATGGAAAAGAAACAGTCTTTAATGTCAATAACAATTATATGCCAGCCTTGAGGAACAGAGGAGAGCAGAGGCAGCCCTCTTTGAATGGGCCCCATAAGTTGCATCTGAGCATTAACTGCTCTTAGATCATGCAGTAGGCTCCACTTCCCTGATTTTTTCTTAATGACAAATATGGGATTATTCCATGGAGAATTAGAAGGTTGGATGTGACCCAAATCAAGTTGTTCTTTGACTAGATCATGGGCTGCTGCCAGTTTAGCCGAGGGAAGAGGCCACTGAGGCACCCAAACAGGCTCCTCGGTGAGCCATGTTATGGGTATTGGAGCCCCAGTGGCCCCTAGGAAAAACCCAGAGCAAACCTGTTAAGCTTTTGATGACCTTTCGCAGGATGCTTACGCCCCTGTAGGTGCCTTCCTAGTCCTAGACCTGGCCTATACCCCATATTTTGCATGATATGTTGAGACACTGGGGAATAGTCATTACTAAGAGTGAACCCCATGTCTTTCATCAGATCATGGCCCCATAAAGAAATAAGTAAATCAAGTACATAAGGCTGAAAGGTACCATCGTGTCCTTCCGAGTCCTTCCAAGATAGATGTCTACAGCTGATTTGAGGGGCTTGGGCATATCCAAGTCCTCTTAGTGATTGATCAGAAGCCTGCACTGGCCATCCCCTAGACCAGTCCTTAAGGGCTATGATAGTACGATCTGCTCCTGTGTCCAGCAATCCCACAAAAGATTTACCTTCTATGCTTAATTCCAAGGTGCGGCGACTGCTCATATCCAGTGACAAATAGGCACAATTTCCTCCGGCGGTACCAATCTCATTTCCCGTCCGTGACCTTGAGTCAGCAGGGAAGTGATTATGCAAACTAGGCAAAATTAGCAATTGAGCAATCTGATCCCCTGGGGAGATAGA
This sequence comes from Callospermophilus lateralis, assembly GCF_048772815.1. Taxonomy (NCBI): domain Eukaryota; kingdom Metazoa; phylum Chordata; class Mammalia; order Rodentia; family Sciuridae; genus Callospermophilus; species Callospermophilus lateralis. The sequence goes on from NW_027516042.1 coordinate 178,870, forward strand.
CACAATGCCCCTTGGAGCTTCCACGATAACCTTTACTTCCCCTACAGTATCAGGGTTTATAACTCCGGGGAAAACATGAAGAACTTGTAGAATAGAGGATGCACGTCCAATTAGCAAACCTACAGTGCCAGGTGGTAAAGGCCCTTTGAACTCAGTTTCCACCAATTGGACTCCCATCATAGGTGTTAATACAAGTCTGGAGGTGGAACAGAGGTCCAATCCCGCGGCACCTGTAGTGGCTCTCCGCGTCTCATGGGATGGCGCAGAGAAGGCCATGTCTCGGGTTCAGGTGTGACATTCTCCATTGCCCCATATATTTGTGGGCCCTGGGGTCGGGGGGGGCCTTCGGCCGTTTTTTGGCCCAGCTGAAGTAGGCTGTCCATGGATGTCCCTCACTGATCTACACTCTTTTGCCCAATGCTTCCCCTTTTTGCATTTTGGATACAGCCCCGGTTGACGAGGGCCATTAGAAGGGCCACCGCGAGGAGGTCCAGTAAAATTGTCTTTTTTGCGACAGTCACGTTTGAAATGGCCGAACTGACCACAATGGAAGCATGTTCCAGCACCAGGACCGCCCCCTTTTGCAATCCGAAGGACAGCAGCTGCAAGAACTGCATTAGTTAAAGGTCCTCCAAGCTCTCTACACACTTTTATCCAAGCTTCTATGCCCTTGTTTTTATAAGGAGCGATTGCTGCTTTACACTCCTTGGTGCATTGCTCAAAGACCAATTGCTTGATAAGGGGCATGGCTCTATCAGGGTCCCCAAAAATCTTTCCAGCGGCATCCACCATCCTTGCTACAAAATCTGAAAAGGGTTCTGTAGGGCCCTGCAGAATCTTAGTCAAGTTACCAGACACCTCTCCTCTATTTGGAAGTGACTTTCATGCCCGAATGCAAATGTTGTTAATTTGATCATATGCCTCAGGAGGGAATCCTGTCTGTTGATTAGCAAATCTGCCTTGTCCCAAAAGCATATCCTTGTCCCAATGGGGGTGTCCCGCCGCATGGTTTTGGGCGGTCTGCTCTACCGCGCCCTCTAGCACAAAGGCTCTCCAGTCTAAATATTTACCTAGAGAGACACAAGCCCGAACAAGGCTAGCCCAATCAGAAGGAGTCATACAGTATCTAGACAGACTCTCCACCTGAGTTAGTGTGAAGGCGGCATCCACCCCATAAGTGCGCACAAACTCCACCAGGGTCTTCACAATTTTGAAATCTAAGGGCTCATGGAATCTTCCCCTATTGTCATCCTGGAAAACTGGATAAGCAAGACCCATCTCAGCGTTAACAGCCCTCCATGTTTGGGCATGGAAAGCTCTCCTCGAAACACCCCCACCGTACGGCGGCGGATCCGGAGGATCATTTTCCTTGAGCTCCTGTTTATTTTTGTTCCCTTCTCCTATAGTTAGACTCCCTAGCTGACGAGATAGTCTCCCGAGCTCTTCCTCCTCATCCTCCTCCTCCTCTGACCCACTTTTGCATGGGAGTGTGCGCAGCGTACTGAGATCTGGATACAATCATTTCCTCCCCTGTTTCTCGCTCCGCACACTCCCATCCTCCTGAAATACCTCACTTCGTGCTGGAGACAATCGCCTCCTCCCCTGTGTCTCGCTCCGCACACTCCCATCCTCCTGAATTACCTCACTTCGTGCCGTCTCTGATCTTTCCTCATGTAATTGCTCTAAAACTTCCTGTCCTTTAGTAAGTGCTTCCTGACATCTGCCATCTGCGAGGCAACTACGGATCATCTTCCAAAGGGGTATCACCCCACCCTCTAATATGCCCTGCTCAGAAACAAAGTCAAGATCTGTGCCTAATTTATCCCAGCTAGGTATAGTAAGGCTGCCCGAAAACGCAAACCACGGTGCAGCAAAATCTGTCTTCTGTAAAAATCTCTGTAAAGTACTACGTTTCACTTCTAGGCCCTTGGAACATAACAGGCCATCTAGGGCCAGGAGAAGCGGACTTGAAGATGCGGCACCCATGACTCAACAAAAGACGCACAAAAAAACAAAAGTGAAAGTAAAAGCGAAAGTACACAGTGCAGCTGCAATAAAATGTACCGCTCTCTCTGGCTTTACAGAGGAGCTACCCCGCTTTGATCGCGGGTCCCGCTTACCTGGGACTAACCCCTGCTTTGATCGCGGGTCCCACTTACCTGGGACTAACTGGTGCACCAACCCTGACTACTGAAAGTTCTGGTTCCCGGGTCTCGGCACCACTTGTCGCGACCCCTTGCCCGCATGGAAGACGCAACTCAGGAATCTTCTTTCAGCAGTTTATTCAGGCCCTTGATATTTCTTCTAATTCCTTGTCGGATGCCCCTCCCAGCCTTAATAAAGCATCCCAAGCCCCAATGTGAAGCTGCCACGTGGAACTTTCTCATAGGGTGCTGAAAAACCATGCACCAACTCTCCCAAACAAGGAGTCGTTTGTCACAGACCACAGTGGAGCTAGCGCCATCCTGCAATGGTGACCATAATCTGCAGAAGCGGCTCACCACACCGTGAATGTCAGGAAGGTCTTCTCCTCAGTCCACCACTTTGTAAAGCCTGAAGAAAACAGTTTTCAAGTGGAAATGAATAGGCATCACCTGTGCCTCTTTGCTTAATTGCTTTGGAAAGAGATGTGTCTTAATCAGCCTCTTGCCCCTGTGTGAGGCTGTGGCTTAGATTCTCACCACCTGATGAATCTATAGAAAAATCCCATGTGTGCATCCAAAACCAAAAGAGCCAAAAGAGCAGTCATTGTGGATGAAGTCTCTCTCCTACCTCTGTATGGTTCCTGACCTTCATCATTGAGATTATGGATGCTTTGGGAAAAAGGTGTTCTTCAAAGCCCTGCAGAGGCTAGCCCATAGGTGCTTTGGTTTTCTCAATACTCCAATTAACATAAAGAATCTTTACCCCAGAGTCAGTAGGCTTCAAAATGGAGAATCAGAGCAGTATTAACGGCAGGCCTCTTTGATCACTCCTGGTTCACTGGAAGGGTGCCCTGGCCACACTGACTTCAGGAAAACGGGGGCAAGGGAGCTTATTTTGGACACTGTCTTTGGCTCCACCCCTCATGGAAACCTACAGCCAGAAGGTATGATTAGTGTCTATATGGAAGAAGATGAGGGCCATGTGGGAGTGTTTTGGTTTTAATTGTGGTCCTTTGTGTGGCCGTTGGAAGAGATGACTGGGTCCACCTGTGCTTGAACACTGGTGTGATTCCTTTTAGAGACTGAGTTGTGGAACTTAACTCAAAGAAGTGTTGCCATGAAATGTGTTGGGATTTTAGGAGGGCACACATGAGAGTCGCCCTAGGAAACTGAGATCTAAGCCCTGGGTGGCTTTGCACACAGCAATGGGAATCTCAGGAAGGATATCTAATGGTTTTATTGTGAAAGACTTGGCAGCCATAGTTGCAAGTCAAAACACACATGGAGTTCATATTGTAGACCTCAATGGGCCTGGCTTCCTGTGACCTTTTGGCCTGTCTTTGGGAAACCTTGCCTGTTAGAATACTCCAGAGCTTTCATTGCAATGAGCTTCCTCTCCATTTAATGGTTCCTGAATGAATTGAAACCCAGAGTGCCTCCAACTTCATCCTTGAAAAATAGCTAGATGAGTACCATGAAATTTTTGAAATTCCCATAAACAGGTGGCACTGGAGAACCTTTGGATGTCCTATTGATGATCATGAGTGTACCAGACAGTGCCTTGATTGACTGGTTTTTATGAAAATGGTGTAGAACAGAGATGCCAGTAATTTGGAGCCTGCTGAGTAGTGGGCCTAGAGCAGTGGTGTGCAGGTGTGTGTTAAAACAGCTTTGGTGGGATCATGTGGATCGGGAATTGGCTTCCAAATGGTTTGTGACTGACATGGTACAGCCCCCAGACCCTTGTATGTAAAGGCATCTTGTTATATCTAGAGGTTTCAGGGCAATGCTCAGAATCAGATTCCTATGGTCAAGAGGGCAAGCTATGTGGAATAGAAGCCTGGTTGTTGCATTCTCCTCCAGACCCTTACGCACCACACGTGACAGAACTCCCTCCAGCACTGTGTCCCAGTTGAACTCCTTGTATTTCATGAAGCATATACTAAACTCCCAGTGCAGCTGCAAGAAACACCACAAAAAGTGGAGGATGACCAATTGGCTTCACAGTCTACACTGGGAGACACTTAGCGCTCAGTGGCAACAGTTTACCTACAAATAGAGAATTAAGCACTGCTGCCTCATGTTCATTGGAAAATAAGAAACCATGTCCTTCAGGTCACATAGATGCAGACCCAGCATTGATGGTCTCACTACAGAGATAGCTAAAGCTTCTGACAACAACATATATTTCAAGTGCCCAACCTCAGAGGCAGTTACTCAAGAAGTCTTTAGGCCAGCAGAGCTCCATGTTTGTGGAGTTTTTACCCTGTCTCTTACTTTTGGAAACTCCTCTCCCACCTCCAAGTTTGTGAATTATTGAGCATTTTCTATTCCAGATATATATTCACAGATTTTGTAACTCTTCTCTTCTAATTATGTCTTACATGGGGTGAAGGTAATGTCAAGGCATTGTTCTGAATGAGAGTGGGTAGACTTTTGTGTAGCACATATTTGCATACACATTGGATTCATTTTCCAATTTTCCTTTCGAAATACTGAATCCCTGTCTTTCATAGGTAGAAGGAATTCTCCTTCATAGAATATCCTGACACTTACAAGAAACAGCCCCCTGGCAGACATCCTGCCTGGGAGACATCCTGTAGCCATCTGTATCTCGAAGACTTCCTGCGGCCATCTGTCTTCCTGAAACATCCTGAGGTTATCTCACCTTGTGAAGACATCCAGGAACTACTGATAAGAGAGCTTTCCCATCTCCAGCATATAAATCCCCTGTGTGAACAATAAAAGTTTGCAGCTTGATCAGAACTACAGTCATGCTGTTATCTCTAGTGTCTTTTGTCCCTTCATTCCTCCCCATCTATGTTCGCTGCCCACGTTGATGTGTCCTGCCGGCCAGAACATCTGGCGCCCACCGACTGGGTCTCAAGCCTTTGACTGAGGGGGAACCCCGTCCTCCTGGAAGACTTGGTCAAGCGGAGCTCGCGATTGCCTCAGCAGACACCACCGAGAGACATATCCAGTAGGAGTGTGGGGATGATGCACAGTGAGTGACCCACCATGGGACAAGCAGTTTCGTCACATGATTTGTTTTTGTCAGCCCTGAAGGAGTCCTTCAAGACATGGGGGGCACGTGTTAAGAAAAAGGACTTAAAATTTTTCTGTTCATACATAGGGGAATTGTGTCCATGGTTTTCCCTTGAAGGAACCATTGATGGTAAACCATGACTTAGAGTAGGAGACTGTTTAAAAGATTATTATGAATACTTTGGAACAGAAAAGGTGCCTGTTCCCACCTTTTCTTACTGGAACTTAATTAATTAAATTCTTAAAAGTTCACCCTTTGACAATGGTACCTTAAAATTTGTCAGGATTGGGGAAGAGACTATGCAAATGACCTCTCGTCCCCCCTCTGCATGCCCATCAGTTAGTACAGATATAGACCCTTCTCAGTCTCCCCAGGACCCTGGGAACCTTCCTGGTCCACCTCAAAATACCACCCTAATGAATAAGGCTCCAATGTTTACCAACTACCTTTATCCAGTTTTAAATCCCAGAGACACATTGACCCCTGGGGAGGAGGCTACCTTGGAGAAGAAAGAAGCTCACTACCATTCAGAAGACCGACCACCTCTCAGGTCCCTTCCAGAGCCTATAGAACTTACCCATCCACCTCCCTCCTATATCCCTCATGCCTTTTGTGCTCCGGACCTTCAGGGGCCAACATCGCCCCCCAGGTATTTTTTCTCCACTTCCCTCGCCTAACCTGGCTCCCTTGCGACAGTCTCTCCAGCATAGACGGGAACAGATCCAACTTTTAAAAGAATTAACATCCCTTGACTCTGAGCTCTGCTCATTAGCCTTAGACATGGAGTCAAGGCAAGCTGCCCATCGGCGGTCTAATAAAAAGGCTAACCTGCTCCATCAGCCTGTTCTCACATTCCCAGTAACCTGCAGTCAGATAGATATGCCTGCCCAGTCTGAGGTCAAAGACTTACATGATGATCAAGAGGAGAAAGCGGGGGAAATGGATCAAGGAGATCAGGACTCAGAGGATGAGGAGTTAACCCCCAGGCAGGAAGGAACCCAGAGTGTGTACAAAAAATTAAGCCTGCATTTTCTTGAAAAACTTAAAAAGGCTTGTGCTCACTCTGGCCTCACTGCGCCCTACAGAGTGGCTTTATTAGAAATCCACAGTGCACAATGGCTTACTACCAATGATTGGAAATTTCAAACCCGAGATACCTCAGCGCTGGAGACTTTCTGTTATGGAACGCAATTTCAGAGAGCACTGTTGGGAAACTGCTCAAAAAAAATTAACAAAGGCCTCCTCTAAATCCTGGACTTCTGTTAAGTTAGTGGTCAATGCGCCTTTTGACACTAAAAATAAACAGGCATGTTTCCCTGCTGGACTTTTGGCGCAGATTCAGACGGCTGGCTTACATGCTTGGAGACGCGTCCCTCAAAAGGCCTCAGCTACCACTTCCTTGGCAAAAATACGACAAGGGCCTCACGAGCCTTATAGCGACTTTGTTTCCCGGCTTAACCTAGCCGCAGAATGCTTGCTTGGACCAAGCGAAAGCGAAAGCACCTTTGTAAAACATCTTGCCTTTGAAAACGCCAAGCCAGCATGTCAGGGTGTTCTTCGACCACATAAGGATAAAAGGAAACTTTCTGACTTTATTAGACTCTGTGCAGGGGTGGGTGCAGCCCATGCCATGGGTCTCGCCTTTGGTGCCACCTTTACCAAGGCCTTTCACAATCCTGGCTCACCTACTTGCTTTACTTGAAAACAACCTGGCCATTTTACACACTAGTGTCTGACAGGCAAACAAAGCCTAGGAATAGTGTCTCCTCAAACTGGGGCTAAACCGCCCCCAGCTACTCTTTGCCCTAGATGTGGCAAAGGTCATCACTGGGCCAGTGAGTGGAGATCTAAAACAAATGCCCTCGGACAGCCTATTTCTTCCTGCTTCTTGGAAAATCACTGCAGGGCCAACCCCTGGCCCTGACTTTCCCAAGACAAACCCAGGGGCAATAAGGTTTGTTCCCTCCCAAACTACCAACCTACTTCAAAATGCTTCTCCACAATTGCCTCGTTCCAACGAGCCACACCAGGCGGCGCAGGATTGGACCTCTGTGCCACCACTGAGAAAATATTAGACACATTGCAAGGGACCCAGTTAATACCCACTAGAATTAGGGGTCCCCCTCCATCTCATACGTCTGCCCTTATTCTTGGAAGAGCCTCTACTACCTTATAAGGTGTTCAGGTCTTCCCTGGCATTATTGATAATGATTTCACTGGAGAAATAAAAATACTGGCCACAGCTATTAATGGAGTTGTGGCCATCCCCGCAGGAACAAGACTTGCACAATTAATACTCCTTTCCTTGGATTCAGGAGGCACTTCCACCACCCAAACCTACCGCGGGGGACTGCCTCCTTGGGCTCCTCTGATGTGTATTGGGTTCAGCCAATTTCTCACAATACACCCCCTTACCTTACTTATTGAAGGAAAGGAATTCCAAGGAATTTTAGATATTGGAGCTGATGCCACAATTATGTCTAAAAAATACTGGCCATCTGGTTGGCCCCTCACCCCACCCTTGAGTGACCTTAAAGAGATAGGACAATCAAAAAATCCTCCAGTCAGCTCTAGGTCTATTAGCTGGACTGATAAAGAGGGTAATAAGTCAACTGTCACTTTTTTCGATGTTCCTGACCTAACCTATTAACCAATGGGGCCGAGATATTTTGAGTCAAATGGAAGTTATTCTTTCCAGTCCCAATTCCATGGTGACTCATCAAATGCTTAGTATGAATTTTGTCCCTGGTACAGGCCTGGGGAGACTGAGACGAAAACTGGTTGAGCCTCTACAACCCATACAAAACACAAATACATATGGCCTTGGGTATTCGGATTTTTAGTGTTGGTCCCTGACCCTCCTGTACCTCATGCAGATAAAATTATTTGGAAGACTCAAACTCCTGTGTGGGTGGATCAGTGGCCCCTTACCTAAGAAAAAATTGGAGGCTGCCTCCATGTTAGTGCAGAAACAGCTGGCAGCCGGCCATGTAGAGCCCTAAACCTCACCATCGAATACTCCAATTTTTGTTATCAATAAAAAATCAGGCAAGTGGCGCCTTTTACAAGATTTGTGTGCCATTAATAAAGTTATGCTCCCGATGGGAGCACTACAGTCAGGTATTCTCACACCAGTGGCAATTCCCAAAAACAATTGTAAAATGGTTATTGACTTAAAAGATTGCTGTATTACCATTCCTTTAGATCCTGAGGATAGACACTATTTTGCCTTTAGTCTCCCTCGCATTAATTTTCAGGGCCCTATGCAGAGATTTCAATGAAAGGTTCTTCCCCACGGTATGGCCAACAGCCCTAGTCTTTGCCAAAATTACGTTGCTCAAGCAGTAGACCCTGTGAGAGAGCGATGGCCACAAATTTATATTTTACATTAAAAGGATGATTTGTTAATTGCTGCACCTAACACCCATGACCTTAATAATTGTTACTTGGACCTTTACAAAACCCTCACTACCTTAGGACTACAGATAGCTCCTGATAAGTTTCAAACACAGGACTCTGATACCTATTTGGGCCTTAAACTTCAAGATAATCAGATCCAAATTCTTAAAATACAACTACGTGTGGACCATCTTCACACCCTTAATAATTTTCAAAAATTACCTGGGGATATTCAATGGATAAGAACATATTTAAAATTGCCCACTTGTGTACTTTTGCCCCTTAATGATATTTTGAGAGGTGATTCCCACCCCTCCTCCTCTCAAAAGCTTACTCCCGAGGCATGACAGGCATTAAACCAAGTCACAGAAGCCATTGCCCAACAGTTTGTTACACAAATTTCTTACAACCTTCCTCTGGTTCTGGTTATTTTACACACTCCTCATACACCCACAGGAGTATTTCGGCAGCAAAATACACATTTTAAAATTAAAGGCAGCCCCTTGCTTTGGGTCCATTTACCCACCACATCCTCCAAGGATATTACTGTTTATCTTGCTCAGGTAGCTTCTACTATTATTAAAGGTCATTTGCTTTCTCGACAACATTTTGGCAAAGACCCTGATAATATTTTAATTACATATACTAAGGACCAAACCCAATGTTTACTACAGACAGTGGATGAATCAGGTATTGCCCTATCAGGCTTTTGGGAACAATTGATAACCACCTCCCCAATGACCCCCTTTTACATTTTGTCCAGTTACATCCATTTATTTTTCCCAAAATTACTCAAAAGGCTCCCATTCCTCAAGCCCTTACTGTCTTTACAGATGGTTCCAATAATGGCCATGCGGTCTTTGTTATCAATAACCAGCCTACCACCTTTGATAGTGTCTATCAGTCAGCACAGTTTTTGGATTGTTTGCCATAACACAAGTTTTTATAACATTTTTTGATAATTCTGTTAATATTTATGCAGAAAGTGCCTGCATTGCTCATTCTGTGCTCCTGCTGGAGATTTCACTCACTATTAAGGCTTCTTCCAATGTGGCCTTTCTGTTTCACCAGCTTCAGCAACTAATTCAGGCCAGACAACACCCATTTTTCTTAGGACAAATCAGGGCACACTCTGATCTTCCCGGCCCTCTAACACAAGGTAATCCCCAAGCTGATGCAGCAACTCGTTCCATCTTTCCAATTTTTGTTGGCTCCATTCAAAAGGCCACGGAGTTACACAATTTTCACCATCTAAATTCCCAGAGCCTTCGATTACTTTGTAAAATTACCAGGCAACAGGCACGAGAGATAGTAAAAACATGCCCTGGTTGCGCTGTCTCCCTCCCCATTCAACAGTTGGGAGTTAACCCCAGAGGATTACTGCTCAATCAGTTTTGGCAAATGGATGTTACTCATTTTCCTGAATTTGGAAAAACCAAATATATACACGTTTCTATAGATACCTTCAGTGGCTTTATTTTTGCATGACCACATTCTGGAGAGGGTACCAAAGATGTCCTTTCTCATCTTGTTTCAGCCTTTTCCGTAATGGGTAAACCAATACATATTAAAACAGATAATTGTTCTGCATATACCAGTGCCAAGTTTAAACAATTTTGTGCTACCTTGCAAATTTGTCATACTACTGGAATTCCATACAAACCTCAGGGCCGAGGCATTGTGGAACGTGCCCACCTTACCTTAAAGACTTGGCTAACCCTCTTTAAGGCTTCCGCCTTTATATTTACCACTCCCAGGCATCGCCTTAACCATGAATTATTTGCCCTTACTTTTCTTACTCTCGACAGTGAAGGCCATTCAGCCACAGACAGACATTGGCATCCCTCGTCCAATTCTGTTCGCCCACCTGTTATGTGGCGCAATCCCCTTACAAATAAATGGAAAGGCCCAGATCCTCTTTTCATCTGGGGTCGAGGCTCAGCTTGAGTTTTGGACCAAGAGCAAGCAGCCCCAAGATGGTTACCAGAACACCTGGTTAAACAGGTTAATGACTTACCTCAACCTAGGGACGGAGGTGCTCCCCCTGAGGACAAATTTTCCTCTTTTTCAGATGCAGCCAACAATCTGTGTTTGGATTCTGCTTAAGGCACTTCTGCTGAACAGGGTTGTACACGGAGGCCTTGGCCCTCCACCTTCCAACATCATGGAGTACCTCTTTGGGCCCCCCTGCGAGTGCAAGTGAGGATCTTGAACTCAGGCTCGCACTAGTTGGACCCAGATTGCTGACTGCGTGACTAAAGTGGTTTACCTCCTGGCCGAGGTTGACCATAAACTCAGAGTAGTTCATCAGCCTAAATGTGTATGTGTTAACAAGCCAAAGATTATTCCCCCTAGTACAAGTAAAGCTCTCCAAAATTGTTCTGCAACCTGTACAAATACACAGGCGATGTATGGCTCTTGTTATGTGTCGCTCTTAATTTGTGTTAACAAGCAAGGAGAAAAATTTTTTGAAGCCTCCCTAACTAAACCTCATGCAGAAGGGGGGACCACTATTCATTATACCCCCTTTCTCTTTGACCGGGGAGGAGATGGCAAATACACCAAGCTACAGTCACCTGGGTGGCAAGGCAGTGTTGGTAAACCCTCCTGCTGGCCCATTAAGGCCCCTACAGGGGTCTCTTATCGTGGAGGACCCACTGATGCTGTCAAGCATCCTCAGATAATCAAACTTTTGAAACCCCAAATTCCTGAGCTCACATATCATCCCTTAATGTAGCCTAAATCCCAGCTCCGAGGTTTAGATACCAATACATTAGAAATTTTGGAAACTACCTTCTCCTTGCTTAATAATTCCAACCCCACCATTGCTGGTGATTGCTGGCTCTGCAAGACAACAGGGACAATCATGCCTATGGCAGTTCCTATTAATTCTATCATAGACAATGATAATACATACGAACCCGGATTTTTTTATAATTACAGCCTATAGGCACATTTACATTATGTCTTTTAGGCACGATGCAGAATAATACCTATGATATTGATGTTGGAGTTACTTCCTTTGGAAATTGCTCAAAAGTACAAAATTATTCCTCACCCAACCCATCTCTTTGTTACCCAATGGCACAGTTTTTATGTGTGGAGAAAACTCGGCCTTCCCCAGGCTTCCAGTGAATTGGATCAGTGGCTGTGTTCTTACCTTATTCCTCCCTGATATAACTATTGTCCCATGAGACGAACGTCTACCCATTCCTAGCCTAGACATCTTAGTCATAAGACACAGGTGGGCAATACATGCCTTACCACTCATTGCGAGCCTTGGAATAACAGCTGCTGTGGGCACAGGTACACTGGTTTTGGCACGGCTATCCACTCTTACCGTCGCCTGTCTCAACAACTTTATAAATGATGTACAAACTCTATCAGGAACCATTAAAGATTTGAAGGACCAAATAGACTCCCTAGCAGAAGTGTTCCTTCAAAACACACGAGGCTTAGATTTGCTGACAGCTAACCAGGGAAGTATTCGCTTGGCCTTAGAAGAACGATGCTGCATTTATGCCAATTAATCAGGCATAGTATGCACTAAAATTAAGCAGGTTCAAGAAGATGTAAAAGAGAGACGAAGGGAACTATTTGAAAATCCACTCTGGACTGGGCTTAGTGGATTTCTACCCTACCTTCTTCCCCTAATAGGCCCTTTGTTGGGTTTACTTTAAATAGTGTCTATAGGACCCTGCATTATAAACAGGCTGGTACAATTTATTAAAGAACAGATTAATATTTTGGCCTCTAAGCCCATACAGGTGCACTATCATCGTCTGGAGATGGAAGACCTTGCTGCTAACATTTAAAAGGATGTTCTACCCTTCTCACAGGCTTATTTCTTTAGTTTACATCCCCACAGATCTCTCTTTCTTAAATAAAACTATAAGAAATAGCTCTGACTAACAATCTTCTGCCATTGCCATAAGGGTTCGTCCTCAAAGTGCCCCTTCACTTGGGGGAGGATGCACCCATGAAGTGAGGACCTTAGGCCATAATAATGGAGGGTGCAGGAAAGACTGTGGGAGGATGGATCCACGGATACCCAAACACAAGACCTCTGAGTGACACGCTCTGGTGCATGGCGGTTGGCATGCATCCCCCTCAAAGCCGTCTCCTCGAAAACATGCCATGGCCACCAAGAAATCTTCTAGTAAACATGCTCTCTCAGATCAGGAGATATTCTAAGGCCTCCTTGAGAAACAAAGCCTCTATCACCCCCTAAAACATTGGCCGGTAAGGTATGGTCAAATATTTTATATAAGAAAGGGGGGAAGGTGAGGGGCTAGAAGGAAGTTCTCCTCAAAGAATAGCCTGACACTTAAAAGAAACAGCCCTCTGGGAGACATCCTGCCTAAGAGACATCCGACAGCCATCTATCTCCCTGAGACATCCTGCGGCCATCTGTCTTTCTGAAATATCCTGAGGTTATCTCACCCTGTGAAGACATCCAGCAACTGATCATAAGAGAGATTTCCTATCTGCAGCATATAAATACCCTGTGAAAACTGTAAAAGTTTGCAGCATGATCAGAACTACTGTCTTGCTGTCATCTCTCATTTCTCTTGTCCCTTCATTCCTCCCCACGAGGTTTGACGCACACTTTGATGTGTCCTGTTGGCCGATACACCTGACACTAAACCATACCCTACTAGACAATGACTACTAATCCTAATATGATGGAGAAAAATAACCCAAACAGAATAGAAATACAAGCAGTTCAGAGGAGGTATGGTGTATAGTTGGACTTGCCTTTTGCATGATATAGGGTAGGTGTAATAAATCTAGTTAATTTTTAATTGAAATAGATCTCCATGTGTTTTTAAAGTTAACAAATATGTGAATACCTGTCTCTCTTTCTCTGTAGCCTATTAAGCACATGTATTTTTATATGCACATATAGAATCCTACCTGGTATCACACATATTTTCTTTTGAGGTGTGCTGATATGGCAGATACAAATTGTGAGAAGAGAACACTCCTCCTAAACGCTTTTGGAACTGAAAATTCAAATGATGGGTGAGCCTCCTAGTAGAACAACATTATACATAAATCCATGTTCAGTAAAATAAATATTTTTTAATCTGGTTGATATATGTTTCATGATGAATTTCAAATGGCATATATATTGCTACTTTTAATTGCCTCTCTGTGTGTTTTGTGTGTGTGTATATCTATCTATTTATCTATCTATCTATCTATCTATCTATATACACACACTCTCTAAATTTTTCAAAATATGAAATATGTGTGTCTTATATACACTACCTAAATTCATTCATGTTCAGGTATGTGGATTTATAATAAACTTTTCACAAGATCATTATGAGAAATATTCATCCACCTGAAATACATATTTGTTTCCTAGTACTGAAAACTAACTTCAATGAATGGTGCATACAATCCTAATATTTCTACAGTAACTGACGCAGTTTAATTCAATGCAAGTAGATTCCTATGGGACATGATGTGTATTTTGAAGTTCATTTTATTCAACACTAGTAAATTGCTACTTCTTCAGTTTATGAACATCATAAAATACATATTTCATACACAGGTTCACAAATTTGTAGGCATTTGATTCACTTCAAATCATTTCCTGCTTCACAACACATGTATTTCTCCAGGTTTCTTGACTGGTCTTTTCATGAGACTTCTTTTCAAACACATTATTTTCGAATTCCATAATCATTTTGAAACAAAACTCACACACTCTTCATGATAAACCATAACCCTAATATTACCATTAGATGAATAATTGGTTGGAATGAATGATTGTATATCAATATAAGATTTCCTGTATATTTTCAGATATCAAATCAACCCATTATTTAAAGTTGGAACCAGTTATATTATTAATTCACAGTATGGTCTATCCATGCATTATCTCTATTTTCATAGACACAGGGTACATCTATTTGTAACCGCAATACTAATTTATTCATCTTCAAAATGTTGCTCCCAGAATTGGTGGTAGAAATACTCATGTCACCTGATCTACATATGCATTTTTTCACAGTAATATTCTGGACACAAAAACCAGGGGTCACACTTATGATTTTACCAAGGCCTAAATGGAGAGTGAGCATGGATTACTAAAAACATCCATGTCCAGGTTGCCTAATGCTCTCAAATGTCAATCCTAATGGTGACTACATATTTGTTTCTTCCTAAGACTATGTATTCAACCTCAATCCTGTTCAAAATTTCTAATCCTATCACTCACTTTATACTTTGCCTGATTTACATATGTCTCTATTGATATCTTCTTATCTACGTTTTATTCCAGTTCATTATTTTGACTGACTCTTCACATATGCTGACATTTACATTCACCCTCTACCCAAAACTCTAATTCTAAAGAACTTTCGGTCCCACTTCTATACTCACTCTTCTTTCTAAACCTACCAACTATCTTCCTAATCCTACTGACTCTCCCTTTTTGACTGGATGTTCTCTTCGACATTCAATCATCCAAAGTACAAGGTTCTATGCCATTGTATCTCGATTTATCTGAGATGTCTGTGCAGAATATAATTCAAATCTATGTAACCAACTCAAGGGCATAATGCCTTAATGGGCTTCAAATCTTACCTAGATTTCTGTTTTCAAACTTATTTCACCTGTATATTGTTGTAAATATCGCAGGTTCCCAATACCATTATTCATCTCGCAGAATGATACCTAACCCAAATCAAACCTGTTATTAACCCTAATCATACACTGTTCCCTCAATATAACTTTATAAAAGAGCAGGGACAGAGTTGGTCTTACAATACAGGAATATAGGGGATCTTCCACCTGCTGAGAACCTCAAAGGTTCATGCAAAAATTATCCCTGGATAAGATGTAGGCAGCTATGAAGGACCTAAGAGAGCAAAATCATCTTCCATGGCAAAAACCCTGGTCAGGATGAAGGGATGTGTCTGAATCTGCCTCTCTATTCTTAATGTAGAGAAGATGGACCAAATGAGACATGTGTGGAGAGCTATTCCCGGGTGCCTATGGTTGATATGCAATTCTAACTTGTGAAAGTGTCACAGGAACTAGGGGCAGCCTCTATCTCATGGGACTCTTGGAAGCAACTGTTAGGACAAAGTGTTTATCAATGCAGTGACCTCATTCAGTTCCTGAAGGAATTGACCTACCTAACTTTCTTGGTGATGGAACTCTCTGAACTTGGGATCCAGGAAGCAGGCACCCTGAGCCATTCCCAGTCCCACTCCCAGTGGGCTCACTTGTTTGGATTTACCAAGGACAGGGTCAGTCATTCTTGGTATCTACTGATTTGAGGATGGGCAAATGCCCGGAAAGCTCTGAAGATGGTCCTGTGCTTAAAAAGCAGGTAGTCGCTCACCACTGGCTACTGACAACCTCAGAGAGTTGGCCAAAGGACCAGATCTGAGACAGGACAGGCAATTTCAGAGAAAGATAGTATGGCCCGCCGTCAGAGGACATTCCATATAGTCACAGACCTACTTGGGGGAATGAGGTGCCTTTGTGGGTGTGCATGTGAGTTTGTGGTTTTGTCTCATGTTCTGAGAACAGGTAGAAAAAGCGGTTTGTTTGGTTTGGACTGGACTGTTTCTAGAATGTCGTTTGACAAGGTGAGTGTTTCTATGTCTGTGTATCACACTGTGTCTGTGGATGTAGACATTAAAAACGAGAATGCATCAATGGATGTTTCCTGTCTAGTAGGCAGCTTTCCAGCATTCATCCTGCCTAATTTATGAAAAGAGTGTGGCAGGCTTATTGATGTGCAACACCTGCTATCCTCCTAAGTTTCTGTTTTCTTCCTGAATTCTGGCCCCACTAAAGAATAGGCTCATGGTATTTTGTTCAAGATATGTACCACCTAAATAATCTGTCACATGGCCATCTACTGGATAGCTGAAGAGAATAGCGAGCATCTCAGAAAACTTAGATATCAGTGTGACCAGGAAAGTCTCAGTGGAGAAACCCTGCTTTGGGCCATTTGCTTACCTATTGTTCTGTTGCCCTGAATGTTAGGAAGGTCTTTGCCTCAGGCCACACCTTTCTGAAGTCTGAATAAAAATGTTTTTAAATGGAAATGAATGAGCATCACCTGTGGCTCTTTGCTTAATTGCTTTGGAAAGAGATGTGTCTGAATCAGCCTCTTGGCCCTTTGTGAGGCTGTGGCTTAGATTCTCAGCACCTGATTGATCTAAATAAAGATCCCATATATGCATCCAAAACCAAAATGGCAAAAAGTGCAGTCATTGTGGGTGAAGTCTCTTGCCTTCCTCTGTTAGGTTCCTGAATTCCATCAAATGAGAATAGGGATCCTTTGGGTCAAATGAGTTCTTAAAAGCCCAGCAGAAGTGCTTGGGTTTTCTCATGACTCCAAGTTACATGAAGAATCTATACCTGACCGTCAGTAGGCCTCAAATTGGAGAAGCAGATCAGTATTAATGGCAGGCCAATTTGATCACTTCTGGTTCACACGAAGGGTGTCAAGGCCACCCTGACTTTAGGCAAATGAGTGGCAAGGGAGCTTATTTTCCACACTTTCCTGAGATGCACAACTCATGGAAAACACCAGCCAGAGTTTATGATGAGTGCCTATATGGACGAAGATGAGGGATACGTGGGAGTGTTTTGGTTTTAATTGTGGTCATTTGTGTGGCAGTTAGAAGTGATGATTTGGTCCACCTGGTCTTGAACTCTGGTGTGATTCCTCTTAGAGACTGAACTCTGGAACTGAACTCAGAGAAGTATTGCCATGAATTGTGTTTGATCTTAGGAGGCCACACATAAGAGTTGCCCTTGCAAACTTTTCTAGGGCCAGAGTGGCTTTCCACAGAGCACTGGGAATATAAGCCAGGATATCACATGATTTAATTCTGAAAAACTTGGCATCTGTACTTGAGAGGCAAAACACACATGGACCTCACCTTATAGACCTCAAAGCCCCTGCCTTCATGTGACATTTTGGCCACTCATTGGGAAGCCTTGCATGTGATACCTCTCCAGAGCTTTCTTTGAAATGAACTTTCTCACATTTAATGGTTCCAGAATGAATTGAAACCCACAGTGCCTCCAACTACATCCTTGAAAAATGGCTAGATAAATACCATGAAATTTTTGAAATTCCCATGAACAGGTGGCACTGGAGAACATTTGGATGTCCTGTTGCTGATCATGAGTGTACCAGACAGTGCCTTGATAGACTGGGTTTCATGATATGGTGTAGAACAGAGATGCCAGAAAGTTGGAGCCTGCTGACTAGTGGGCCTAGAGCAGTGGTGTGCAGGTGTGTGATAAAACATCTCTGGTGGGGCCATGGGGATCTGCCATTGGATTCCAAATGGCTTATGACTGACTGGGTGCAGCCAGCAGACCCTTATATGTAAAGGCATCTTGTTATATGCAGAGGTTTCAGGGCAATTTTCAGAATCCGGTTGCTATGCTCAAGGGGGCAAGCTATGTGAGATTGAAGCCTGGTGGGTGTTTTCTTCTGCAGACTCTGTCCCACCACACATGACAGACCTCCCTACAGCACTGTGTCCTTGTTGATTCCTTGTATTTCGTGAAGCACATACCAAACATCCAGTGCAGCAGCAATAAACACCACAAACATTGGAGGAATTCTAAATGGCTTCACAGTCCACAGAGTGGAGACCACTTAGCCCCCTGTTGCCACAATTGAACTCCAAAGAGAGAATTCAGCACTCTTGCCTCATATTCATTGGAAAATCAGAAACCATGTCCTCTAGGTGACACATAGATGCAGACCCATCTTTGATGGACTCACTAGAAAGGAAGCTAAAGCTCCGTACAACAAAATATATTTCAAGTGCCCAACCACAGAAGAAGTTTCTCAAGAAGTCTTTAGGCCAGCAGAGCTCCACGTTTGTGGAGTGTTTACACTATCCCTTACTTTTGGAAACTCCTCTACCAGCTCCAAGGTTGTAAACTCATGAGAATTTTCCATTCCACTTATGTATTCACAGATTTTCTAACTCTTTTCCTCTAATTGTGTCTTACTTGGGGCGAAGGAATTGTCAAGGCATTGTTCTGGATGAAAGTGGGAAGATTTTTGTGTAGCACATATTTGCATACACTTTGGATTCATTTTCCAAATTTCCATTCGAAATACTGAATCCCTGACACTAACCTATACCCTACTAGACTCTCAATACTAATCCTAATATGATGGAGAAAAATAAGCCAAACAGAATAGAAATACAAGCAGTTCAGAGGAGGCCTGGTGTATTTTTGGACCTGCTTTTTGCATTATATAGGTCAGGAGTTATAAATGTAGTCAACTTTTTGTTGAAATAGTTCTCCATGTGATTTTAAAGTTAACAAATATGTGAATTCCTGTCTCCCTTTCTCTGTAGCCTATTCAGCACATGTATTTTTATAAGCACATATAGAATCCTAACTGGTATCACATGTACATTTTTGTGAGGTATCTGACTTGGAAGATACAAATTGTGAGAATAGATCACTCCTCATAAACACTGTTGGAACTGAAAATTCAACTTATGGGTGAGCTTCCTGGTTGAACAACATTATATATAAATCTATGTTCAGTAAAATGAATATTTTTGGATCTGTGGAGCATATATATTTCACAATGAATTTTGATTGTCATATATATATCTACTATTTAATTTCTCTATGTGGGTTTTGTGTGTGTGTGTATATATATATATATATATATATATATATATATATATATATATATATTCTCCAAAATTTTCAAAATATGAAATATTTGCATCTTATTATGCACTGCCTAAATTCATTCATGTTCAACTATGTGGATTTCTAATCAACTTTTCACAAGATTATTCTCAGAAATATTCATCCACCTGAAATACATATGTGTTTCCTAGTACTGAAAACTAAATTCAATGAATGGTGCACACAAATCCTAATATTTCTACAGTAACTTACCCATCTTAAAATCAATGCAAGTAGATTCCTATGGGACATGATGTGTATTTTGACGTTCATTTATATTCATCACTGATACATTACTATTTCTTCAGTTTATTCACATCATGGGATATATATTTCATACACTTGTTAGCAAATTAATAGGCATTTGTTTCACTTTCAATCACTTCCTGTTTCAGAACACATGTATTTCTCCATGTTTCTTGACTGTACTTTTTATGAGACTTCTTTCCAAACACATTATTTTCGGTTTCCATAATCACTTTTGAAGCAAAACTCACACACTCTTCATAAAAAACATAACCCTATTATTACCATTAGATGTATAACTGGTTGTAATGAATGATTTTATATCAATATAAGAATTATTATATATTTTCAGATATCAATTCAATCCATTATTTAATGTGGCACCAGTTATATTATTTATTCACCATATGGTCTCTTCATGCATTATCTCTATATTCATAGAAACAGAATACACCTCTTTTTTTCCCCCCAATTCTAATTCATACGTCTTCAAAATGTTGCTCCCAGAAATGGTGGAAGAAATACTCGTGTCACCTGATCTACATATACATTTTATCACAGTAATATTCTGGAGACTAAACACAAAGATGACCAAAGTCTAAATGGAAAGTGAACATGGATTACTGAAAACATCGATGTCCAGGTTTCCTAATGCTCTCAAATTTCAATTCTACTGGTGACTACATATTTTTTTCTTCCTAAGATTATATATTCAAACTCAACCCTGTTAAAAATGTCTAATCTTGTGACTCACTTTATACTTTGCCTGATTTCCTAAAGTCTTTATTGATATCAGCTTTACTACATATTTTGCCCAGTTCATCATCGTGACTGACACTTCACATATGCTGACATTTACATTTACTCTCTAACCGAAACCCTATTGCTAAAGAATTTTGTTCCAAATCCTACACTCACTCTTCTTCCTAAAACTAATGACTATCTCCTGATCCTACCGACTATTCCTTTTTGACTGCATGTTCTCTTCTACATTCAATCATCCATGGTACATGGTTCTATGCCATTGTATATCGATTTATCTGAGACATCTGTTCAGAACGTAAATCAAGTGCCCAATGCCCTTCTGGGCTTCAAATCTTACGAAGATTTCTGTTTTCATACTTATATATCCCCTATATATTCTTGTAAATATCGCAGGTTCCCAATACCATTATTCAACCCTCAGAATGATTCCTAACCAAAATTGAACCTGTTATTAACCCTAATCATACACTGTTCCCTCAATCTAACTTTTTAGAAGAGCAGGGATGGAGTTGGTATTTCAATACAGGAATGTAGGTGATCTTCCACCAGTTGAGAACCTCGAATGTCCATACAGAAATGATCCCTGGATAAGTTGTAGGCAGCTGTGAAAGACCTGAGAGAGCAAACGTCATCTTACATGGCAAACAACCTGGTCAGGATGAAGGGATATGTCTGAATCAGCCTCTCTTTTCTTAATGTAGAGAAGATGGACCAAACCAGGCCTGTGTGGAGAGCTGTCCCTGGGTGCCTATGGTTGATATACCATTCAAACTTGTGAAAGTGTCAGAGGAAGCAGAGCCAGCCTCCATCTCATGGGACTTTTGGAATAAAATGTTAGGTCAAAGTGGTTGCCAAGGCGGTGAACTCATTCAGTTCCTAAAGGAAGTGACTAAAGTCAATTCCTTGGTGATGGAACTCTCTGAACTTAGTATCTAGGAAGCCAGGAACCCAGAGCCAGTCCCAGTCCCAGTCCCAGTGTTCTCAATTGTTTGGATTTTCCAAAGACAGAGTCATTCTTTCTTGATTCCTACTGATGTGAGAAAGGCCAAATACCAGGAGAGCTCTGAAGAGGGGCCTTTCCTGAGCAAGTAGGTAGGAGCTCACCTCTGGCTACTGACAACTTCACAGAGTTGGCCAAGGAGACCTAATCTGATACAGGACAGGCCATTTCAGGGGAACACAGTGTGGTCCACCAGTCAGAGAACACTTCGGATAGTCACAGACCCATTTTGGGGAAGGAGGTGCCTTTGTGGGTGTGGGTGTGGGTTTTTGGTTTGTCTCATGTTCTGAGAATATGTAGGAAAGGTGGTTTGTTTGGTTTGGAGTGAACTGTTTTTAATAAGTCATTTCACAAGGTGAGTGTTTCTATGTCTGTGTATCCCAATGTGTCCGTGGTTGTAGACTTTAGAAAAGAGAATGATTCAATGGATGTATCCTGTCTAGTAGAAAGCTTCCCAGCATTCATCCTGCACAATTTATGAATGGACTGTGGCTTGCCTTATCAATGGGCAACACCTGCTAATTTCCTAAGTTGCCGTTTTCTTCCTGAATTCTGGCCACTCTCCAGAAGAGGCTCATGGTTTTGTGTCCAAGATATGTACCACCTCCAAGCTCTGTGACATGGCCATGTAATGGATAGCTGAAGGGAATGGCAAACATCACAGAAAACTCAGATATCAGTTTGAAATGTAAAGTCTCAGTGGAGAAATCCTACTTTGGGCCTTTTCCTTAACTGTTGTTCTGTTTCCCTGAATGTCAGGATGTTCTTTGCCTCAGGACACCCCTTTGTGAAACCTGAAGAAAACAGTTTTCAAATGGAAATGAATGGGCATCACCTGTGGCTCTTTGCTTAATTTCTTTGTAAAGGGATGTGTCTGAATCAGTGTCTTAGCCCTGTGTGAGGCTGTTGATAATATTCTCAGCACCTGATGGATCTAAAGAAAGATCCCATGTGTGCATCCAAAACCAAAATGGCCAAAAGAGCAGTCATTGCAGATGAAGTCTTTCGCCTCCCTTTGTAAGGTTCCTGACATCTATAAAGTGAGAAAAAGGAAGATACACCAAGCCAGTTGATGGCTCCTTTTGGAAAAATTGTACCACCAATGGCAGCATAAGCATAAATACCCCAACACTACCACAAGTCGCTGCATCAACAGATAGTTCAAAATGCACACAAGTGATACATAGTCCAGGCAAGTTCTGCAAACAGTTCAGTGATGGCTATTGCACAATCTGTAAATTGGTTTTATCTTTGTCTTCACCGACACTGGGATGAAGATAGGAATTCTGGCAATAATGGCTAAAAAAAATTATGTATCATTCTAAAAGGTACTAAAAAAACCATTTTCTTAACAATTTACATTATCTTGAAGAGAATTATTCAATATAATAAAAAGGAAAGGTGAAAGTAAACATACAGTTCTGTTAACGTCCTTTTTTGTTCACATATTAAAACAGTCCTCAACAGATGTTTACCCAATTTAAATTAAAACATTTAAAACACGTGAATAAAAAAAAAATATTTGGATCCATTTTTTCATGAGTGCACATCATATATGATGTATGGACATATGTACATTCAAACATATGACACAAAACACAAGTGTGCAAACATAATATAATACATACAACACATTACATAATAGTAAAGGCCTTATAACTTTTTACAGGTGAAATCACCATTGGAATGTTTAAAAAATTATAGTCAAAAGATAGAAATGATCAGCAAAACTGTAACCTAGGTCTGCATTAGCTCAAAAACACAAAATAGAACTTCATGTTGTGGGAAAGGGCAATAATAAAATTGATATTGAAAAAAGCATCCTGGTTCTGTCGCAGATGTAAGGATAGCCAGACTGGAGTTTTGGATACCAGCTGTTATGGATTTGAGCCAAATCATCTTCTTTTTGGTCTATACAAATCAGTTTAGTTAATCTCTCTGGAATCCAAATCGGTGCTGTTCTTCCTGTGGAAACACACAAACAGACCCTCGACTCCAGACTATCACTTGGTCAGGACTTTAGTTAATCTCTCCGGAATCCAAATCGGCTGCTGTTCTTCCTGTGGAAACACACAAACAGACCCTGGTCTCCACACAATTACTGGGTCAGGACCTTTCCATTGTCCTGTTAGAATAGCCTTCCAAAGTACCTTGAGCTTATGCACATTTTTTGGACACATATGCCTTTCTGCAGCACTAAGTCCTCATGAATCCAAATGTAAAAAGTTTAGAGTAAAAATGGTTATTTTAAGTTTATCTTTGGGAAATATATACCCCTTCCCAATTCCGTCTTTTTGCTTTAATAAGTACATTTTAATAGTTTGATGTGCTCTTTCAACTATGCCTTTTCCCTGTGGATTGTATGGGATTCCTGTTATATGAGTTATGCCAAATGATGAGCAAAATTGTTTAAAAGAGGTAGAAGAATAACCAGGGGCATTATCTGTTTTTAACTGTTTTGGAACGCCCACAGTGGCAAAATTTTTTAAGCAATGAGCTATAACATCTTTAGTTTTTTCTCCGGCATGAAGGGAGCCCATCAAAAATCCAGAAGAAGTGTCAACTGTAACACGCAAATATTTTAATTTTCCAAATTCTGGCAAGTGTGTGACGTCCATCTGCCAAATATGGTTAGGTATCAATCCTCTCGGATTGACTTCAGGATTAACTTGTGGTAAAATGGTCACACAATTTTGACATTGTTTTATTATTTGTCTAGCTTGTTCCTTAGTTATTTCAAAACGCTTTTGTAAAGTATTAGCATTGACATGGAACTTTTTTGAAAATTTGTAGCTTCTTCTAGTGTAGAGAAAATATGAATATATTTCATGTGTAGTTTTATCTGCTAAATCATTGCCCAAACTAAGGGCTCCAGGCAATCCTGTATGTGCCCAGATACGTCTTATAAAGAATGGATCTTTTCTGTCCCAGATTAGACTTTGTATATTGGAAAGCAAAGAGAAAACAGTACTGAAAGGGAAATCCTACCAGCACCTTCAAGGGATACTATAGCATTAAATATATACTGACTATTGGAAAATAAATTAATTACAGAATAGAAAGGTGTTAGTAACAGTCTCCTTTAGAGGTGGCACTGTTGGTTGGACACTTACACCCTCTGATGATAGAAGGTTGTTAGTAGCAGCGTCCTTTTGTAACTTTTCCCCTGATGGCTTTTTCTGCTCTAAGCCTTGTTCCTCTATCTTTGTCTGAACTGAAGGCTTTGGACTAAGCAAAACAGATATGAAAGACCACAATGGCAATGTACCAACTGGCAGAGTCCCTGTACTGTTCTTTTCTATTCTTTTTAAATCTTCACCATGATGGTTCCATTGTGGTAAATTTAATAACTCTTACTTTAAAAGCCATGGGCTACATTTTTATATTGTATCAACGTATACCCTGACTGTCCCTGATTTTAGTGAGATGCCTCCTTCCTGTAACAATTTCCTTAACACTATTTCAGTTTGTTTTTTACTAATTTCTGATCCCGTATTTCTACTTTAATGAAACCCAACAAGATAACGCAAAAAAAAAAAAAAAAAAAAAAAAAAAAAAAAAAAAAAAAAAAAAAAAAAAAAAAAACGAGACAGAATGAAATAAAAAGTGAACAACAAAAAGTCATTATGGCCTTTCTATCCTCCTGACATGTGCATCCGACCTTTATCCCAATCTGTTCCTCAGACATAAATAGTTTTTCCTCAGATTTGAGTGGTTTTTCTTTCATTTAACTCATCTCCAGGGACAGGCAACTTAAAATAAACGTGAAGCAAAACAAAAGAGGAATCCTAAAATGGCTACCCATCCTCTCGCCCTGCTCTCAGGGTCGAGCAGTTTACCTTATAACTTACCCTCAGTCAATCCCCGTTCGAGCCACCAAATGCTGCAGTCTGGCTAGGCACGATTCAGCAGCCACTTGTCAAAAGAAACAAACTTTATTTTTAGAACCACACACGCCAAACAAACAGCTCCTCAGGAAAAACTCCCAGAGGCTAACTGCCACAACTGGCTTCCTTGTAAAGTCTCTCTCACACCCACAAACCTCTCCACCTCCTACAAACCTCCTGCGCTTGAGGTCGATTTGCTGGGTCATCGTGGGTGGAGCCAAAAAAGTCCCCCAATGAGCAGCTTCATGGTCTGAAAGGGCAGGGAAACAGCCCAATGAGCATCACCACAGAGTAGCCAATCAGCTAGATGTTGCTGGGGCCTCTGTGAGCCAATAATCAGCAGGCAGCTGGAATTTTTCTGGCAGTTGGAAGCTTGCTAGGGCACCTGCAGCTGTGGCTCTCAACAAATTCCTGTCTCCATTCTCTGTAGCCTATTCAGCACATGTTTTTTTATATGCACATATAGAATCCTACCTGTTATAACACGTACATTTTTGTTAGGTGGCAGATACAAATTATGAGAAGAGACTACTCCTCCTAAACGCTGTTGGAACTGAAAATTCAACCTATTGGTCAGCTTCGTAGTTGAACAACATTATGCATAAGTCCATGTTTAGAGAAATGAATATTTTTGAATCTGTGGATGATATATATTTCATGGTGAATTTCCATTGCAATATATATTGCTATTTTTAATGTCTCTCTGTGTGTGTGTTTGTGTATATGTGTGTATATATATATATATATATATATATATATATATATATTCTCAAGATTTTTCAAAATATGAAAAATGTTTCTTATTATACACTCTCTAAATTCATTCATATTCATATATTTGGATTTATAATCAACTTTTCACCAGATTGTTCTCAGAAATATTCATCCACCTGACATATATATTTGTTTCCTAGTACTGAAAACTAACTTCAGTGAATGGTGCATACAAATCCTAATATTTCTACAGTAACTGACCCAGTTTAACATCAATTCAAGTAGATTCCTATGGGACATGATGTGTAGTTTGACGTTCATTTTTATTCAACACTGGTACATTAGTATTTCTTCAGTTTATGCACATCATAGGATATATATACATTTCATGCACTAGTTAGCAAATTTTTAAGCATTTGTTTGACTTTCAATCACTTCCTGCTTCAGAACACATGTATTCCTCCATATTTCTTGGCTTGACTTTTCATGAGACTTCTTTCCACACACATTATTTTTGATTTCCATAATCACTGTTTTAGCAAAACTCACACAGCTTCATGATAAACCATAACCCTAATATTACCATTAGTTGTATAACTGGTTGAAATAAATGATTGTATATCAATATAAAATTTCACATAAGTTTTCAGATATCAATTTAAGCCATTATTTAAAGTGGAACCAGTTATATTATTTATTCACAGTAATGTCTATTCATGCATTATCTCTATATTCATAGACTCAAGGTAAACCTCTTTGATTCCCCAATATGAATTATACGTCTTCAAAGTATTGCTCCCAGAAATGATGGAAGAAATACTCATGTCACCTGATCTATATATACATTTAATCACAGTAATATTTGGACACAAAATGCAAATGTCAGGCTTATGATTGTACCAAAGCCTAAATGGAAAGTGAACATGGATTACTTAAAACATCCATGTCCAGGTTTCCTAATGCTCTCAAATGTCAATCCTATTGGTGACTACATATTTGTTTCTTCCTAAGATTATGTGTTCAACCTCAACCCTCTTGAAAATGTCTAATCCTATGACTCACTTTATACTTTGCTTGATTTCGTAATGTCTCTATTGATATCTGCTTTCCTACATATTTTCCCCAGTTCATCATTGTGACTGACTCTTCACTTGTGCTAACATTTAACTTCACTCTCTAACTGAAACCCTATTGCTAAAGAACTTTTGTTCCAAATCCTATACTCACTCGTCTTTCTAAGCCTACCCACTATCTTCCTAATCCTACCGACTATCCCTTTTTGACAGGATGTTCTCTTCTACATTCAATCATCCAATAATATTCCAGCAAGCGTAAGAGGAAGAGACCACCAAAAGACTGTACTATGCAACAGCTAAGGGTTTATTGGCGGTCCAGCATACTGGGGCTCAAAGCTCCCTTGAATAGATCAGAGAGCCCTGAGAACAGCTTAAGCTGATCTTTTATACTTTCCTTGGAGGCTGCAGGGAGAGAAGTTTATTGATGGGTCAGGGCGAGTGGTCGGTCTGCGAGCAACCGGGTGAGGGAGTACATTCTGCAATTTGGCAATTGGGGACAGCACATTCTGGGAAAAGATTAGAAAACAGTTGTCAATATTTCAACAGTGTTTTTCTAAGCATACAGAAAAACAGGAAGTGACAAGTACCTATTTTATTAACCTTTCATTCCCCACTTCTTCTTCTGGATCCTTTTAATCATAAAAGTGATCATAGGGAGGTTTAAATTCTATGTCTGCTAGTGGGGTATTGCCATATGTTTAACTTCACCAATTTGAGCTTGGAGAAAAGAAATTACATGGTTGAGCAAACAGGGTTTTATAGTGAGCAATAATATAAGGATTCTTGGATTGGCCAGGGTTGATAAAAGCATAGTTGACCAGGGAGACTGTGTGAACAAAGACTCAAACCACCCTTTTGGGCCTCTCTCTCTCTCTCGTTGATGCTCTTCAAGGCGTCTTTTTAATTTACTCATAGATTTTTTTTTTTTTACAACTCCCGTATGGTCGGCATAAAAGCAACATTCTTCCCTCAATGCAGCACAAAGGCCCTCTTCTCTCATGAAGAGGAGATCCAACCCTCGACTGTTATCTAAAACAACTTCAGGTAGAGAGGTAAAAGATTCCTGCAAAGCTGTGATGGAGGTTTCTAATATCTTTATTTATTGGTCTATTGCTGCTTCTAATTGGGTCACTTGTTGTGTCCCATGGACAAGGGCAGTTGTTCCTGTACCCACCACTGCAGAAACCCCTATTCCTAATATATGGCTAAAGTGAGGATATATGTTTTCAGCGTAACCGGGTTGTATGCCCCCCTATATGATCTTTAAATGAACCTGCATCATGACAGTGCACTCTGTGAAACAACTTCAATTAATCACATCGGTTAACCATTTCATGAAAACATAAACAATGTTTAAGTATATAGAATTATACTGTTGTAAGGAAGGACAAGGCAAGGCACCTAAGATAGCATGGAAGACAGGGAAACAGTCCTATTTGGTTGCAAATGGATTCAGAGGGCACTGCTTCTGTTGTAATCAATTAATCCCCTGAACCCCAAGTTTAGATAGTTTCAGAATTTTGTACCCAACATATAAGGGAAGGGGCTCAGAAGTTCACAGTCTGCAGAAGATCACAAAAAGCAGTTTTTGTTTCTTTTTTTTCCTCTGTTCTGGGCAAGTTAACTTATCAAGGACACTGGGAGAGGGAGAGATTTTTCTTCCCTTTCTTTTTTCCCCCTGCCAGCTGTTACAATGGAGCCCAATTTTAACTTCTTTATTGTAGAAATGTAGCCATTTCTGTGAAGCCCCACCTCAAGGCCAGAGGCCTTTTTCTCATATTTTGTGAAAAACTAGTAAGGGGGTGTCTAGTTGAGAAGTGCTGAGTTTTTTAGGCAGTGGCCAAGTAGACCAGGGCAACACGAATAAAGAAAATTTATCTACATTGAACTCTTTTATAGGGACTCTTTTGCTGAAAGTTTTAAAGTCAGCCATGGTGAAGAATTCTGGAGAAGGTCAGTTAAGACTTTTCGGTGGGCCTGGTACAGCGGGGAAGACGGGGAAGGTGGGGCTGAGAGCACCTCCGAGGATCTGAGAATGAGGAAGGAGAGATGTAAAAGAATAATGGGAAACGGGTTTGGGATTTTCCAGGCAACAAAAACGTGAGCAGTAGAACAGGTAGAGTAGAGGGGAAGACGGGAGTGAGTATCCCAAAATCCTGTGAGGGACTTTCAAAAACTTAGAAACCTGTTTTCAGTATTGACAAAGCAACATTAAAGGCCATTTTTATTACATCTTGGATAAGGGTCTGAGGGCTCTCCTCAGCTGGTTTGAGCTTTTGGTTAGCTGGTAAGAGGACCTGGTGGGACCCGGTGTGGCACTGACAGGAGAAGAGAGGAATGAGTGGGTGAAGGGGTACCTCAGTACCTGCTACCTCAGCAAGGGGGCAGTGGTCTGAGAACCGGCGGAGGTTTGGGCTTTTCATCTAGTAATTGGAGGGGAGAAATCAGTTTGCTGAGGTGGGAATGACAGCAGAGAGTCTGGAGCAGAAGGCTGAGGGTGAGGATCTTTTGGAGAAGCATAGTTCAGGATGTGAGTGAAGGAGGGAAAAGGCTTCCACATAGGGGAATCGCCTTTCACCCTTTTGAGCACTTGCAGAAGTTAAAAAGTTCACGCAGAATTTGAGGATCTGGAGACCCCTCTGGGGGCCATCGGTTTTGGTTATCTAATTGGTAGTATGGCCAATGCTCTGTACTGAATTTGATGAGGAGTTTGGGTTCCATCAGGCAGCCCCTGTATGCTCACATTCCCATGACATATAGAAGAAGTCAGCTTTTCCCCCACACAGCCGTGACTGTTTGTGGCTTTGATAGTCTGCTGGGCAAACATAGCAATCTAGGCTAGCCAACCTGCATCTGGCTCACGTGTCCCTACATCCATAAGGTTTGTTTCCATTATCTATGGTACAGAAGGCATTTAATGGAATTTTAGTGGGATCCTCTTCATCAGGGATATACCAATAGGAAAGAGCTATAGCCAGCTGACAAATGTCTGTATGGAGAGATGGCCACCAGATCCTAAGGGGGCTGTATGCGAGATATATTATACTTATTTTCCAGTAGGATTTGTGATCACCCATCTCTGCTTAACGGACTGATGAGGGTTAGGACTACTGGTGGTAAATGGGAGACTATAGAGCCTTATCCACATGGCGAATACGCAATTTTAAAGGGTTACCAGTCTTTTTCAGTTTCTAGCCAGAGTCTGGACAGGGCACAGGCTTGAGATGACAGGCATGGATCCAGGAAGTGATTCCGTCTACCATTACTACTGTAGGTGTTATAAGTAGCACCTGCTATGGTCCTTTCCAACGGGGTTCCAGGGATGACACCTGATGTCGTCTTACGTCGATGAAGTCTGTTACTTGATATCGATGTGGAATCCCCTCCTCCCCAGGTTGGTAGGCAGTGGCCAGCTGTTTTCACAGGTATTTCTTAGTTCTTTCAAGAGCTCTAAGTCTCTCAAGCAAGGGGGTGTGGAAGGGATTGTTAGGTCTTAGAGTGGGGTTAGGTCCCTTATGGGAGGAGGTGCACAATAGAGAATTTCAAAGGGGGTGTGATTACACAAAGAAACAGAGGGAGTATTTCTTGCATGCAACACTGCAGAAGGCAGGAGCATAGTCCAATCTTTTATGCTGGTCTCTAAGCTTAATTTCGGTAAGGTCTGTTTAATGGTTCTATTCACTCTTTCTACCTGTCCTGAACTCTGGGGTCGATAAGCACAATGTAACTTCCAATTAATCCTCAGGGTCCTGGCTAACCCTTGACTTACCGGGGCCATGAACACCAGTCCATTTTCAGACCCTATTACCTTACGCAGGCCATATCTTGGAAAAATATCTTCTAGGATATTCTTGGCCATCGTTTTTGCTGTTTCTTTCTTTCTTTCTTTTTTTTTTTTTTTTGTGGGGACTGCTTCAATCCATCCTGAAAATGTATCTACAAAGACTAGGAGATATTTAAGTCCATACCTTGCTGGCTTAATTTCAGTAAAATCCACTTCCCAAAATTGTCCTGGTCTGGTTCCTCATAGGCGCTTTCCTGAAGGAAGCTTGTAAGGGTAAGCATTAACCAATTGATGGAACTGACAGACTTTTGTTAACCATTCTGTTATTTCCTTTTCCTGTGAGTCAGTTAGTTTAAAACTCTGTTCTTGATCCTTCAGGAATTCCTGCAGTTTCTTTGAACCAAAGCGAGTGAGTTGATGTACAGTTTCTACTGACATAGTTGGAGCCATGACTATAGGAATTTTTACTGAAGGATTTAGAAATTCCACTTGGGGGCTTTCAGGGTTAAAGGTTATTTTGGCGTGGACCATGGTGAGCAGATCTCTGCCCATCAATGGGGCTGGGCATTCTGGGATTACTAGGAAGGAGTGATGGATTTTTTCCTTTCCCCAGGTCCATGGTACTCTTAGTTGTCTATGCCCAATATTTACTGCCGTTAGCCCCTTGAACTAGAGACCTTTTATTTAATAGAGGGCCAAATGTGGCCTTGAGGGCTGAGTATATTGCCCCTGTATTCACTTCAAAGTTTACTGGGGTCCCCTCCACTTCAAGTTACGCTTAACTCAGCGAGGGGATCGTAGCCCCTACTTTCGTAGTCATCCTCCAGAGTCAGAATGCCTGGCTGGTGTGGCTGTCTATTTCTGGGGCACTCTTTGGCCCAGTGTCCTTTTTCTTTACAGTAATCACATTGATCTGAGGCCAGGGGTGGTCTCTGGCCTGGGCCCAGGTATCCCTTCCTGTCTCCCTGTTTCTTAATTTCTGGCCTATTTTTTGTTGTGACCAGGACCTTAGTCAATGCCTTAGTCTGTCTTTGTTTCTTTTATCCTCCCTTTGCTCCCTTCTCTTCCTCAGTTTCTCTCTTATAGTATGCCTTCTCGGCTTCTCTGACTAAATCTCTCAAAGTCATATCTTGTAATCCATCTAAGCATTGTAACTTTCTTTTAGTATCCAGGGCACCTTGCCCAATAAAGACCATCATGACAGATGCCTTTTGATCCTCCCCCTGAGAATCGAAAGGAGTATATCTCCTATATGTCTCCATAATTCTCTCTAGAAACATAGAGAGGGAGATTCATCAGGCCCTTAGTAATCTCTGTTACCTTGGCAAAATTAGTTGGTCGCCTAGCAGCCACTTGGAAACCCACTATTAGAGCCCGGTAATAAGGGGACAGTTTCTCCCTACCTTCAAAGATGTTGGGGTCCCAGTTGGGTCGGTTAAAGGGAATGCTGGCTTTGATTAAGTTTGAAAGTTGTGTTGGTCGCCCATCTGGTCTGAGGATACTTTTTTCTAGCTTGCAGGAGGATTCTCTTTTGTTCCTCTGTCATGAAGATAGTCCTTAGGTGTTGTTGGCAGTCATCCCAAGTAGGCTGGTGGGAAAACATCAATGACTCAACCAGACCTATGAGCCGGGTGGGTTCCTCAGAAAATGGGGGATTGTAATTTTTTAAGTTGTATAGGTCTGAAGAGGAGAAAGGCCAGTACTAGTAAGCTTGCATTTTTCTCCCATGGCCATCATCAATCGTTGGCCCATGGGGACGGAAGGGGTGCATCATGGGAGTTCCAGGGTTTCAATCATTTGCCGCCTGTGAGTTCCTTTAGCCAGGCCAGCTTCCTCCAGGGAAGGAGGGGATGTGTGTGCCACGAGGGAGTTATCTGGAGGGTGCTGGGCCGGCTTTGCTTTCTCCAATGGCAGAGAGGCTGAGTCAGCAGAAGTAGAATCACTTAGAGGGTGTTGTGGGTTAGTGGACGATGGCAGGGGATAAGGAGGGGGAAGAGATTCCAGTAGAGTCAAATCTTGTGACTCAGGGAGAACAGAGGGTGGAGGAGGGGGAGGAGCAGAGGGTTTGAGAGATCATGGGGGAAAGAGTAGGAGCGGGGGGCAGGGGCAAGGAAAAGCTTCACCCAGGAAGAAGGAGATTTGCAGAGGTCATGCCAAGTTAAAATATATGGCTGTGGATCAGGATGGCTATGTGGCCCCGGCTGAAAGAC
Source organism: Callospermophilus lateralis (assembly GCF_048772815.1). Taxonomy (NCBI): domain Eukaryota; kingdom Metazoa; phylum Chordata; class Mammalia; order Rodentia; family Sciuridae; genus Callospermophilus; species Callospermophilus lateralis. The sequence continues at coordinate 211,860 of NW_027516042.1, forward strand.
AATATCTCTGACTTTTTAAATTAGTAGGAAGTAGAAAGTTCCTTTTACGGGCCATCCGACTCCAAACGTGGGTCATTCTGAGGAACAGAGAGTCTGCCAGGTCCAGCGTTTTACTAAATAAGAAAGATTCTGAGCCCTTAAGCGGATTTTGGTCCAGTGATCAAGGGTCAGGGACAGAGGCATTGAAGTGCTCTGTCCCATAATGAAAGGTACACTAACAGTAAAAGCAACGACACATGACACAGACAAGACAAGACAATAAAGACATGCAATGGACCTCCAACACTGAGACCAGGAATGAGTAGCTGGCAAAATCCGATGGGCTGGAAATACCGAAACTGAAAATATCACTGAGTTGAGGAGACAATTGTTCCTTGATTTCCCGAGTCCTCTGGGGCGTACCCCAGGGACGCGGCCTGTGTCTCTGTGACACATCTCTCAGTCACTGTGGGAGAGAGCTCAGGCTCTTCATCGCCAGTGATTTTGCCAAGCCCTAAGCTGAAACATGAAACCAGAAAGAGGCCCCTTACTTGCACCGAGAGGTGCCCGTTGGGGTCTCTCGTCCCCTGCTGCTGGAACTCTGTGGAACCTCAATATGTAAATGTCGTGTGAGTGTCGGAGGAAGAGACCACCAAGAGACTGTCTCATGAAACAGCAAAGGGTTTATTTGGGGTCCAGCATGCTGGGCCTCAGAGCTCACTTGAATAGAGAAGAGAGCCCCAAGCACAGCTTCAGCAGAGCTTATATACTTTCCTTGGAGAGGGAAGGGAGGAAAGTTTACTGATGGGTAAGGGCGAGTGGGTGGTTTGCGTGACACCGAGTGAGGGAGTACATTCTGCAGTTTGGCGTTTGGGAACAGCACACTCTAGGAAAAGATTAGCAAATTTTTCACAAGATTGTAACAGAGTTTTGTTAAGCATACAGAAAACAGGAAGTGATAAGTACCTATTTTATTAACCTTTCACTACCGACTATTTCTTTTTGACTGGATGTTCTCTTCTACTTTCAATCATCCAAGGTACAAGGTCCTATGCCATTGTATATCGATGTATCTGAGACATCTGTGCAAAACATAATTCAACAATGCCTATCCCAATCAAGGCCCCAATGCCTTTCTAGGCTTCAAATCTTACTTAGATTTCTATTTTCATACATTCATTTCACCTATATATTCTTATACATATCGCAGGTTCCTTATACCATTATTCATATAGCAGAATGATTTCTAACCCACACCGAACATGTTATTAATCATTACTATACACTGTTCCCTCAATCTAATTTTACAAAAGAGCAGGGAAAGAGTTGTTCATGCAATACAGGAATGTAGGGGATATTAGACCTAATGAGAACCTCAAAGGTCCCTGCAAAAATGATCCCTGGAGAAGATATAGGCAGCTATGAAGGACCTGAGTGAGCAAAAGTCATCTTCCATGGCAAACAACATGGTCAGGATAAAGGGTTATGTCTGAATCAGCTTCTCTTCTTAATGTAGAGAAGATGGACCAAACCAGGACTGTGTGGAGATCTGTTCATGGGTGACTATGGTAGATATATCATTCTAAATTGTGAATGTGTCACAGGAAGTAGGGGCAGCCTCCATATAATGGGACCCTTGAAATCAACAGTTTGGATAAATTTGTTGCCAAGAAAGTGACCTCATTCAGTTCCTGAAGGAAGTGACCTCACCTCACTTGCTGGGTGATGGAACTCTCTGAACTTGGGATCCAGGAAGCCAGGCACCCAGAGCCAGTCCCAGTACCAGTCCCAGTTGTCTCACTTCTTTGGATTTACCAAGGACAGAGTCAGTCTTTCTTGGTACTTACAGATGTGAGGAAGGCCAAATGCAAGAAAGCTCTAAAGTGGGGCTTTACCTGAGAAAGCAGGTAGTGGCTCACCAGTGGCTCCTAACAACTTCACAGTGTTGGCCAAGGAGGCCAGATCTTAGGACAGGCCATTTCGGGGGAACATTGTATGCCCCACCAATCAGAGGACACTCCAGATAGTCACAGACCTACTAGGGGTAAGAAGGTGCCTTTGTGGGTGTGGTTGTGGGTTTGTGGTTTTGTCTCATGTTCTGAGAATAGGTACTAAAGTCGGTTTGTTTGGTTTGGAGTGGACTGTTACTAGAAAGTTGTTTGACAAGGCGAGTATTTCTATGTCTGTGTATCCCAGTGTGTCTGTGGTTGTAGACATTAGAATAGATAAAGCATCAATGGATGTCTCCTGTCTATTAGAAAGCTTCCCAGCATTCGTCCTTCCCCATTTAAAATGGACTGTAGCTTACCTTATTGGTTGGCAACCAGTGATAACTTCCTAAGTTTTCCTGTTTTCTTCCTGAATTCTGGCCACTCTCCAGAATAGGCCCATTTTTTTGTGTCCAAGATATATACCACCTCCAAGCTCTGTGACATGGCCATGAACTGGATAGCTGAAGGGAATGACGAGCATCTCAGAAAACTCAGATATCAATGTGACCAGGAGAGTCTCAGTGGAGAAACTCTGCTTTGGGCTTTTTGCTTACCTATTTTTCTTTTGACCTGAATGTCAGGAAGGTCTTTGACTCAGGCTACCCCTTTGTGAAACTTGAAGAAAAGAGTTTTCAAATAAAAAAGAATGGGCATACCTATGGCTCTTTGCTTAATTTCTTTGAAAGGGATGTGTCTGAATCAGCCCTTTCGCCCTGTGTGAGGCTGTGGCTTAGATTTTCAGCACCTGATGGATCTACAGAAAGTTCCCATGTGTGCATCGAAAAAAAAAATGGCCAAAAGAGCAGTAATTGTGATGAAGTCTCTCGCCTTCCTCTGTAAGGTTCTTGACCTCCATCAAGTAAGAATAGGGATAATTTGCATCAAATGAGTACTTCAAAACCTACAGAGGCTAGGCCATAGGTGCCTGGGTTTTCTCATGACTCCAATTCACATAAAGAATCTAAACCCCACAGGCAGTGGCCTCAAATTGGTAAAGTGGAGCAGTATTAAGGTCAGGCCTATTTGTTCACTCTTAGTTCGCAGGAAGTGTGTCCAGGCCACCCTGACTTTAGGAAAATTAGGGGCAAGGGAGATTATTTTGTACACTGTCTTGGTCTGCGCCCTCATGGAAACCTACAGCCAGAGTTTATGATGAGTGTCTATGTGGTAGAACATGAGCGCCATGTGGGAGTGTTTTGGTTTTAATTGAGGTCATTTGTGTGGCTGTTGGACGAGATGACTGGGTCCACCTGGGTTTGAACTCTGGTGTAATTCCCCTTAGAGACTGAGTTCTGGAACTGACCTCAGAGAAGTATTGCAATAAATAGTCTTGGGATTTTAGGAGGCCACACATGAGAATCGCCCTTGGAAACTGAGATCTAGGCCCAGGATGGCTTCCAACAGAGCTCAGGGAATCTAAGCCAGGATATCACATGATTTTATTCTTAAAGACTTCGTAGCCATACTTGAGAGTCTAAAGACACATGGAACTCACATTGTACACCTCAATGGGCCTGGCTTCATGTGACCACTTGGCCACCTTTTGGGAAGGCTTGCCTGTGAGTGTTCTCCAGAGCTTTCTTTGAAATGAGCTTCCTCACCATTCAATGGTTCCTGAATTAATTGAAACCCACAGTGACTCCAACTTCATCCTTGAAAAATGGCTACATAAATACCTTGAAATTTTTGAAATTCCCATGACCAGGTGGCACTGGAGAACATTTGGATATCCTTTTGCTGATCATGAGTGTACCAGACAGTGCCTTGATTCACTGGGTTTCGTGAAACTGGTGTAGAACAGAGATGCCAGTAAGTTGGAGCCTGCTGAGTAGTGGACATAGAGCAGTGGACTGTAGGTGTGTGAATAAATATTTTTGGTAGGACCACCTGGATCTGCCATTGGCTTCCAAAAGCCTTGTGACTGACAAGGTGCAGGCAGCAGACCCTTATATGTAAAGGCATGTTGTTATATGCAGAGGTTTCAGGGTAATGTTCAGAGTCAGGTTGCTATAGTAAAGGGGGAAAGTATTGTTGGATAGAAGCCTGGTTCGTACATTCTCTTGGAGACCCTGATCAACCACACGTGACAGAACTCCCTCCAGCATTGTGTCCCAGTTGTACTCCTTGTATTTCATGAAACCAATACCAAACTGCCAGTGCAACTGCAAGAAACACCAGGAAAAATGGAGGATGACCAAATGGCTTCACAGACTACATGGGAAGACACTTAGCTCCCAGTGGCCACAGTTTATCTACAAAAAGAGAATTCAGAACTTCTGCCTCATGTTCATTAGAAAATAAGGAACCATGTCCTTCAGGTCACATAGATGCAAACACAGGTTTGATGGTGTCATTCCAAAACCAAGCTAAATCGTGTGAAAATTACATATATTTCATGTGCCCAACCTTAGAGGAAGTTTCTCAAGAAGTCTTTAGGCCAGCAGAGCTCTATGTTTCTGGAGTGTTTACCCTCTCCCTTACTTTTGGAAATTGTTCTACCACCTCCAGTGTTGTGAACTCCTGAACAATTTTTATTCCACATATGTATTTACAGATTTTCTAACTCCTCTCCTCTAATTGTGTCTTACTTGGATCGATGGTTGTGTCAAGGCTTTGTTCTGAATGAGAGTGGGAAGAATTTTGTGTAGCACATGTTTGCATGCACATTAGATTCATTTTCCTATTTTCCATTTGAAATACTGAATCCCTGACACTAACCAATACCCTACTAGACTCTGACTACTAATCCTAATATTATGGAGAAAAAGAAACGTAACTGAATAGAAATGCAAGCCTTTCATATGAAGCATGGTGTATACTTGGATTTGCCTTCTGCTTTATCAAGAGGATGTATTATAAATCTAGTCAACTTTTCTTTGTAATATTTCTTCATGAGTTCTTAAAGTTAACACATATGAAAATTCCTGTCTCCCTTTCTCTGAAGCCTATTCAGCACATGTATCTTTTTATGCATATATAGTATCCTACCTGATATCACACGTACATTCTTGTGAGCTCACTGACTTTGGTATATAAAAATTGTGAGAAGAGATGACTCCCCCTAAATACTGATGGAACTCAAAATTCAACCTGTGGGTGAGCTTTCTAGTGAAAAACATTAGACATAATTAACATAAATCCATGATCAACAAAATGAATATTTTTGGATATGTGGATGAATTATAATTCATGATGAATTTCGATTGGCATATATATTGCTGCATATCAATGTGTGTGCGTGTGTGTGTGTGTGTGTGTGTATATATATATATATTCTCCAGATTTTCCAAAATATGAAATATGTGTGTCTTATTATACACTCCTTAAATTAATTCATGTTCCTGTATGTGTATTTATTAACAACATTTCACAAGATTAATCTCAGAAATACTCAACCACCTGAAATACATATTGGTTTTCTAGTACTGAAAACTAATTTCAGTGATAGGTGCTTAGAAATCCTAATATTTCTACAGTAACTGACCCAGTTTAACATCAATTCAAGTAGATTCTAATGGAACATGATGTGTATTTTGATGTTCATTTTTATTCAACATTTGTACATTACAATTTCTTCAGTTTATGGACATCATAAGATATACTTTCTTATCCACAAGTTCACAAATGTATAGGTATTTATAGGCATTTGGTTTACTTTCAATCACTTCCTACTTCAGAACACATGTATTTCTCCATGTTGCTTTACTGGTCTTTTCACTAGACTTATTTCAAAACACATTATTTTCGATTGCATGATCATTTTTGAAACAAAACTCACACACTCTTCATGATAAACTGTAACCAGAATATTACCATTTGATATATAACTTGTTTGAATGAATGTATATATATAAGATTTCCTATATATTTTCAGAGGTAAATTCAATCCATTATTTAAACTTGGAACCAGTTATATACTTTATTCACAATATGGTCTATTCATGCATCATCTCTATAATCATCAACACGGGGGTACACCTATTTGTATCCTCAGTACTAATTTATAAGTTTTCAGAATTTTGCTCCCCGTAATGGTGGAAGAAATACTCATGTCACCTGATCTACATATACATTTTATCACAGTAGTATTCTGGACACAAAATGCAAACGTCACACTTATGATTGTGCCAAAGCCTAAATGGAAAGTGAACATGGATTACTAAAAACATGCATGTCCATTTTGCCTAATGCTCTCAAATATCAATCCTATTGGTGAGTACATATTTGTTTCTAAGATAATATATTCAACCTCAACCCTCTTGAAAATATCTAATACTATCACTGACTTTATACTTTGCATGATTTCCAAATGTCCCTATTGATATCTGCTTTCCTACATATTTTCCCCAGTTCATCATTGTGATGGTCTCTTCACATGTGCTGACATTCACATTCACTCTCTAACTGAAACCCTATTGTTAAAGAACTTTTTTTCCAATTCCTAGACTCACTCTTCTTCTTAAACATACTGACTATCTTCCTAATCCTACAGACTATCCCTTTTTGACTGGATGTTCTCTTCTACATTCAATCATCCGAGGTACCCGGTCCTATGCCATTGTGTATCGATTTATCTGAGACCTCGGTGCAGAACATAATTCAAGCTAATTATCTCAATCAAGGGCCCAATGCCTTCCTAGGCTTCAAATCGTTCCTAGATCTCTGTTCTCATACATATATTTCACGTCTATATTCTTCTAAATATCACAGATTCCCAATACCATTATTCATCCAGCAGAATGATTCCTAACTCAAATCAAACATGCTTTTAACCCTAACCATACACTGTTCACTCTATCTCACTTTACAGAAGAGCAGGGACAGAGTTGGTCTTACAATACAGGAAGCTAGAGGATCTTCCACCAGGTGAGAACCTCAGAAGTCCATGCAGAAATAATCCCTTGAGAAGATGTAGTCAGCTATGAAGGACCTGAGAGAGCAAAAGTCATCTTGCATGGCACACAACCCGGTCAGGATGAAAGGATGTGTCTGAATCAGCCTCTCTCTTCTTAATGTAGTGAAGAAGGACAAAACCAAGCCTGGGTGGAGAGCTGTTCCCAGGTACTTATGGTTTCTATACCATTCTAACTTGTGAAAGTGTCACAGGAAGTAGGCAAAGCCTCGATCTCAGAGAGCATACGAAGCAACTGTTAGGACAAAGTGGTGGCCAAGGCAGTGACCTCATTCAGTTCCTGAAGAAAGTGACCTCACCTACTTCCTTGGTGATGACACTCTCTGAATTTAGGATCCAGGAAGCCAGGCCCCCATTACCAGTACCAGTCCCAGTCCCAGTGAGCTCACTTGTTTGGATTTACCAAGGAGAGAGTCAGTCTTTCTTGGGACCTACTAATGTGAGCGTGGCCAAATGCCAGGATAGCTCTTAAGAGGGGCCTTTCCTGAGAGGACAGAAAGTGGCTCACCGCTGGCTCCTGACAACTTCACAGAGTTGTCAAAGGAGACCAGATCTATGACAGGAAATGCCATTGTTGAGAAATATGGCCTACCAGTCAGAGGACACTCCGGATAGTCACAGACCTACTTGGGGGAAAAGGTGCCTTGGTGTGTGTGGACGACAGTTTGTGGTTTTGTCTCATGTTCTGAGAATAGGTAAAAAAAAAATGTCGGTTTGTTTGTTTTGGAGTGGAATGTTTCCAATAAGTCTTTGACAAGGCGAGTGTTTCTATGTCTGTGTATCCCCCTGTCTCCATGGTTGTAGACATTAGAAAAAAGAATGCCACAATGGGTGTGTCCTGTCTAGGACAAAGCTTCCCAGCATTCATCTTGCCCAATTTATGAATGGACTGCAGCTTGCCTTATCCATGGGCAAGACCTACTATGATCCTAAATTCCTGTATTCGTCCTGAATTCTGGCCACTCTCCATAATAGTCTCATGGTTTTGTGTCCAAGATATGTATCACCTCAAAGCTCTGTGACATGGCCATGTACTGGATAGCTGAAGGGAATGGCGAGCATCTCAGAAAACTCAGATATCAGTGTGACCAGGGAGTCTCAGTGGAAAAACCCTGCTTTGGGCCTTTTGCTTACCTATTCTTCTGTTGTCCTGAATGTCAGGAAGGTCTTTGCCTAAGGCCAACCCTTTGTGAAGCCTGATGAAAACAGTTTTCAAATGGAAATGAATGAGCATCACCTGTGGCTCTTTGCTTAATTGCTTTGGAAAGGTATGTGACTGAATCAGCCTCCTGGCCCTGTGTGAGGCTGTGGCTTAGATTCTCTGCACCTAATCGATCTAAAGAAAGATCCCATGTGTGCATCCAAAACCAAAATGGCCAAAAGAGCAATCATTGTGGATTAAGTCTCTCACCTTCCTCTGTAAGGTTCCTGAGTTACATCAGTGAGAATAGGGATCCTTTGGGTCAAATGAGTTCTTCAAAGCCCTGCAGATTCTAGCCCATAGATGCTTGGGTTTTCTCATGACTCCAATTCAAATAAAGAATCCAAACCCCACAGTCAGTAGGCCTCAGATTGGAGAAGTGGAGCAGTATTAAACACAAGTCTATTTGATCACTCCTGGTTCACAGGAAGGGTGTCCAGACCACCCTGACTTTAGGCAAATTAGGGGCAAGGGAGATTTTTTTGGACACTGTCTTGGACTGCGCCCCTCATGGAAACTTCCAGGCACAGGTTATGATGAGTGTATATATAGAAGAAGATGAGTGCCATGTGGGAGTGTTTTGGTTTTAATTGTGGTCATTTGTGTGGCAGTTGGAAGAGATGCCTGGGTCAACCTGTGCTTGAACTCTGGTGTGATTCCAATTAGAGACTGAGTTCTGGAACTGACCTCAGAGAAGTATTGCCATAAATTATGTTGGTATTTTAGGAGGCCACGCATGAGATTTGCCCTTAGAAACTGAGATCTACGCCCATTTTGGCTTTCCACAGATCACTGGGAATCTCAGCAAGGATATCACATGATTTTATTCTGAAAGTCTTGGCATGTATAGTTGAGAGTCTTAACACATATGTACCTCACATTGTAGACCTCAATGGCCCTGGCTTCATGTGACCTTTTGGCAACTCTTTGGAAAGCCTTGCCTGTGAGAGTTCTCCAGAGATTTTATTGCAATGAGATTCCTCACTATTTACAGGTTCCTGTATAAATTGAAACCCCCAGTGCCTCCAACGTTATCCTTGAAAAATGGCTAGATAAATATCATGAAATTTTTAAAATTCCCATGACCAGGTGGCACTGGAGAACCTTTGGATGTCCTGTTGCTGATCATGAGTGTACCAGACCCTGCCTTAATTCACTGGGTTTCATGAAAATGGTGTGGAACAGAGATGCCAGAAATTTGGACCCTGTCGAGTAGGGGGCCTAGAGCAGTGGAGTGTAGGTGTGTGAAAAAACATCTGTGGTGGGGCCACGTGGATCTGCCATTGGCTTTCAAATGACTTGTGACTGACATGGTGAACCCAGCAGACCCTTATATGTAAAGGCATCTTGTTATATGGAGAGGGTTCAGGGCAATGTTCAGAATCAGGTTGCTTTGGTCAAGGTGGAAAGCTATGTGGATAGAAGCGTGGTTGGTGCATTCTCCTGCAGACCCTGACCCACCACACGTGAGAGTCCTCCCTCCAGAACTGTGTCCCAGTTGTACTCCTTGTATTTCGTGAAGCCAACACCAAACTCCCAGTGCAGCAGTAAGAAACACCATGAAAAGTGGAGGATGACCAAATGGCTTCACAGTCCACACAGGTAGATACTTAGACACCAGTGGCCACAGTTTCCTAAAAAGAGAAAATTAAGAACTGCTGCCTCATGTTCACTAGAAAATAAGGAAGCATGTCCTCCATGTCACATAGATGCAGACCCAGAATTGGTAGTCTCACTACCAAGGACTCTAAAGCTCCTGACAACAACGTATATTTCAAGGGCCCAACCTCAGAGGCAGTTTATCAAAAAGTAATTAGGCCAGCAGAGCTCCAAGTTTGTGTAGTGTTTACCCTCTCCCTTACTTTTGGAAACTGTTCTACCACCTCCAAGTTTGTGAACTCCTGATCATTTTCCTTTCCACATATGTAATCACAGATTTTCTAACTCTTCTCCACTAATTGTGTCTTAGTTGCTGCGAAGGTAATGTGAAGGCATTGTTCTGGATGAGAGTGGGAAGATTTTTGTGTAGAACATAATTGCATACACATTAGATTCATTTTGCTATTCTCCATTTGAAATACTGAATCCCTGACACTAACCCATACCCTACTAGACTCTGACTACTAATCCTAATATGAGAAAAAGAAACCTAACAGAATACGAATACAGGCCATTCATAGGAAGCATGGTGTATACTTTAATTTGCCTTATGCTTTATCAATGGTATGTGTTATAAATCTAGTCAATTTTTATTTGTAATATTTCTCCATGAGTTTTTAAAGTTAACCCATTTGTAAATTTCTGTCTCCCTTTCTCTGTAGCCTATTCAGCACATGTATTATTTTAGGCATATTTAGAATCCTACCTGGTATCACATATACATTCTTGTGAGCTCACTGATTTTGGAAGATACAAATTGTGAGAAGAGATCACTCCCCCTAAATACTGATGGAACTGGAATTCAACCTGAGGGTGAATTTCCTAGAGGAACAACATAATACATAAATCCATGTTCATTAAAATGAATATATTTGGATATGTGGATGATATATATTTCATGATGAATTTCGATTGTCATATATATTGCTACATTTTAATGTCTTTGAATGTGTGGTTCTATCTATGTATCTATCTATATATCTATTTCTCTCTCTCTCTCTCTCTCTCTCTCTCTCTATATATATATATATATATATATATATATATATATATACTCTCCAGATTTTTCAAAATATGAAATATATGTGTCTTATTATACACTTCCTAAATTCACTCATGTTTCTATATGTGGATTTATAATCAACATTTCACAAGATTTTTCTCAGAAATATTCATCCACCTGAAATACATATTTATTTCCTAGTACTGAAAACTAACTTCGGTGAATGGTGCTTACAAATCCTAATATTTCTACAGTAACTGACCCAGTTTAACATGAATGCAAGTAGAACCCTATGGGACATGATGTATATTTGAAGGTCATTTATATTCAACACTTGTACATTACTATTTCTTCAGTTTATGGACATCAAAGGATATATCATTTCATCCACAAGTTGAAAAATTTGTAGGCATTTGGTTCACTTTCAATCACTTCCTGCCTCAGAACACATGTATTCCTCCATGTTTCTTGACTGGTCTTTTAATGAGACTTCGTTCCAAACACATTATTTTCAATTTCCATAATCATTTTTGAAGCAAAACTCACACACTCTTCGTGATAAACCATAATGCTAATATCAAAATTAGATGTATAACTGGTTGGAAGGAATGTACATATATCAATATAAGATTTTCTATATATTTTCAGATATCAATTCAATCCATTATTTAAAGTTGGAACCAGCTATGTTATTTATTTACAGTATTTTCCATTATGGCATCTTATCCATATTCATAGACACAGGGTACACCTTTTGTATCCCCAATAGTAAAGTATAAGTCTTTAAATTATTGCTTCAGAAACGTTGGAAGAAATACTCTACTCACCTGATATACATATACATTTCATCTCAGTGATATTCCTGACACAAAATTCAAGGGTCACACTTATGATTGTTCCAAAGCCTAAATTGAATGTGACCATGTATTACTAAAAACATTCATGTCCTGGTTCTCTAATGCTCTCAAATATCATTCCTATTGGTGACTACATATTTGTTTCTTCCTAAGATTATATATTCAACCTCAACCCTGTTAAAAATGTCTTTTCCTGTCACACACTTTGTACTTTGCCTGATTTCCTAATGTCTCTATTGATACCTGCTTTCCTACACCTTTTTTCCAGTTCATCATTGTGAATGACTCTTCAGATTTGCTGACATTTACATTCAATCTCTAATAAAACCCCTTTGCTAAAGAACTTTTTGTCCAACTCCTAGACTCAATAAAATGGGTTGCTCAAAGCCCTGCAAAAGGTAGCCCATAGGTGCTTGTGTTTTCTCATGACTCCAATTCACATAAAGAATCTAAACCCCACAGTCAGTAGGCCTTAAATTGGAGAAGCGGAGCAGTATTAACGGCAGGCCTATTGATCACTCCTGGTTAACAGGAAGGGTGTCCAGGCCACCTTGACTTTGGGCAAATGAGGGGCAAGGGAGCTTGTTCTGGACACTGTTTGGGCTGTGCCCATCATGGAAAGCTCCAGCTAGAGGTTATAATGAGTGTCTATATGGAAGCAGATGAGGGCCATGTGGGAGTGTTTTGGTTTTAATTGTGGTCATTTGTGTTGTGGTTGGAAGAGATGACTGGGTCCACCTGGGGTTGAACTCTGGTGTGATTCCCCTAAGATACTGAGTTTTGGAAATGACCTCAGAGAAGTATTTCCATTAATTGTGTTGGGATATTAGGAGGCCACACATGAGCGTCGCCCACGCATGAAAGTAGGCCTCAAATTGGAGAAGCATAGCTTTTTGTCCAAATCTTTTACTCATTCTTCTTTCTAATCCTACAGTCTATATTCCTAATCCTACTGACTATACCTGTTTGACTGGATGTTCTCTTTGACATTCAATCATCCAAGGTACAAGGTCCTGTACCATTGTATATCGATTTATCTGAGACAACTCTGCAGAACATAATTCAAATCTAAGTATCACAATCAAAGGCCCAGTGTTCTTCTGGGCTTCAAATCTTACCTAGGCTTCTGTTTGCATACTTATATTTCACCTATATATCCACGTTAAGTAAAATGAATATTTTTGGTCCTGTGGATGATATATATTTCATGATGAATTTTCTACTCACCTAATATACATATACATTTCATCTCAGTAATATTCCTGACACAAAATGCAAGGGTCACACTTATGATTGTACCAAAGCCCAAATTGAATGTGACCATTTATTACTAACAACATCCATGACCTGGTTCCCTAATGCTCTCAAATATCATTCTTAATCGTATAATAAGACTACATATTTGTTTCTTCCTAAGATTATATATTCAACCTCAACCCTGTTAAAAATGTATTTTCTTATCACGCACGTTGTAATGTACCTGATTTCCTAATGTCTCTATTGATATCTGCTTTCCTACACCTTTTCTCCAGTTAATAATTGCGAATGACTCTTTACATGTGCTGACATTGACATTCACTCTCTAACTGAATCCCCATAGCTAAAAAACTTTTCGTCCAAATGCTTTACTCCCTATTCTTTTGAAACCTACGAACTATCTTCCTAATCCTACCGACTATCCCTGTTTGAGTGGATGTTCTCTTCTACATTCAATGATCCAAGGTACAAGGTCCTAGGCCATTGATTATCTATTTATCTGAAACATCTGTGCAGAACGAAATTCAAAGCTAAGTATACCAATTGAGTGCCCAATAACCTTCTGGGCTTCCAATCATTCCTAGATTTCTGTTTTCATATTTATGTTTCACCTCGATAGTCTTATAAATATCACAGGTTCCGAATACCATTATTCATCCAGCAGAATGATTCCTAACCCATATCGAACATGTTATTAACCCTAACCATACACTGTTCCCTCAATCTAACTTTACATAAGAGCAGGGAAAGAGTTGGTCTTACAATACAGGAATGTAGGGGATCTTCCACCTGCTGAGAACCTATAACGTCCATGCAGAAATGATCTCTGTACAAGATGTTGGCAGCTATGAAGGAGAGAGAGTAAGAGTCTGGTCAGGATGAAGGGTTGTGTCTGAATCAGTCTCTCTCTTCTTAATGTAGAGAAGATGGACCAAAGAAGGCCTGTGTGGAGAGCTGTTCCCGAGTGCCTATGGTTTATATAGCATTCTAACTTGTGAAAGTGTCACAGGAAGTAGGGGCAGCCTCAATCTCATGGGACCCTTGGAAGCAAGTGTTAGGACAATGTTGTTGCCAAGGCAGTGACCTCATTCAGTTTCTGATGGAAGTGACCTCACATCACTTCCTTGATGATGGAACTCTCTGAACATGGGATCCAGGAAGCCAGGCACCCAGAGCCAGTCCCAGTTTCAATCCCAGTGGTCTCACTTGTTTGAATTCATCAAGAACAGAGTTAGTCTTTCTTGGTACCTACTGATGTGAGGATGGCCAAATGCCAGGAAAGCTCTGAAGAGCGGCCATTCCTGAGAAACCAGGTAGTGGCTCGCCACTGGCTCCTGTCAACTTCATAGAGTTGCACAAGGAGAACAGATCTGAGACAGGACAGGCCATTTCGGAGGAACATAGTATGGCCCATCAGTCAGAGGTCCTAAGGATAGTCACAGACCTTCTTGGGGGAAGGATTTGCCTTTGTGGGTGTGTGTGTGTGGGTTTGTGTTTTTTTGTCTCATGCTCTGAGAATATGTAAGAAAGGTGATTTGTTTGGTTTGGAGTGAACTGATTCTAGTAAGTCCTCTGACAAGGCGAGTGTTTCTGGGTCTGTGTATTCCACTGTGTCCGTGGTTGTAGACATTAGAAAAGAGAATGCTTCAATGGATGTGTCCTGTCTAGTAGAAAGCTTCCCAGCATTCATACTTCCCAATTTATGAATGAACTGTGGCTTTCCTTATCCATGGGCAATCCTGATATCTTCCTAAGTTCCTGTTTTCTTTCTGAATTCTGGCCACTCTCCCGAATAGGCTCATGTTTTTGTGTCCAAGATATGTACCACCTCCAAGCTCTGTGACATGGCCATGTACTGGATAGCTGAAGGGAATTGCGAGCATCTCAGAAAACTGAGATATCAGTGTGATCAGGAAAGTCTCAGTGGAGAAACACTGCTTTGGGCTGTTTTCTTACCTATTGTTCTGTTGCCCTGAATGTCAGGAAGGCCTTTGCCTCAGGCCCCAATTTGGGAAGCCTGAAGAAAACAGTTTTCAAATGGAAACTAATGGGAATCACCTGTGGCTCTGTGCTTAATTGCTTTGGAATGGGATGTATCTGAATCAGGCTCTAGGTCCTGTGTGAGGCTGTGGCTTAGATTCTCAGCACATGATGGATGTAAAAAAAGATCCCATGTGTAAATCCAAAACTAAATTAGCCAAAAGAGCAGTCATTGTGGAAGAAGTCTCTCGCCTACCTCTGTAAGGTTCCTGACCTCAATCAAGGGTGAATAGGAACCTTTGGTTCAAATGAGTTCTTCAAAGCCTTGCAGAGGCTAGCCCATAGGTGCTTGGGTTTTCTGCAAAATCCAAATCACATAAAGAATTTATAACTGACTTTCAGTAGGACTCAAACTGGAGAAGCAGAGCAGTATTTACAGCAGGCCTATTTTATCACTCCTGCTTCCCCGGACGAGTTTCCAGGCCACCCAGACTTTAGGCAAATGAGGGGCAAGGGAGTGTATTTTGGACACTGTCTTGGGCTGCGCCCCTCATGGAAACCTCCAGCCAGAGGTAATAATGAGTGTCTATATGGAAGAAGATGAGGGCCATGTGGGAGTGTTTTGGTTTTAATTGTGGTCATTTGTGTGGCGGTTGGAAGAGATGACTTGGTCAAACTGGGCTTGAACTCTGGGGTCATTTCCCTTAGAGACTGAGTTCTTGAACTGACCTCAGAGAAGTATTGCCAAGAATTGTCTTGGGATTTTAGGATGCTTCGCAAGAGAGTGGCCCTTGGACACTGAGATATAGACACAGGGTGGCTTTTCACACAGCACTGGGAATCTGAGCCAGGATATCACATGATTTTATTGTGAAAGACTTGGCAGCCATAGATGAGAGTCAAATCATACATGGACGGCAAATTGTAGACATCAATGGGCCTGAATTCATGTGATCTTTTGGCCACTATTTGGGAAGACTTGCCTGTGAGAGTTCTCCAGAGATTTCATTGAAATGAGCTTCCTCACCATTTAATGGTTCCAGAATGAATTGAAACACACAGTGCCTCCAACTTCATCCTTGAAAAATGGCTAGATAAATACCATGAAATTTTTTAAATTCCCATCACCAGGTGGCACTGGAGAAACTTTGGATGTCCTGTTTCTGATCATGAGTATATAATACAGTGCCTTGATTGACTGGTTTTCATGAAAATGGTTCAGAACAAAGATGTCAGAAAGTTGAAGACTGCTGAGGAGTGGGCCCAGAGTTGTGGTGGGAAGGTGTGTGATAAAACATCTGTGGTGGGGCCATATGGATCTCCCATTGGCGTCCAAATTGCTTGTGACTGACGTGGTGCAGCCAGCAGACCCTTATATGTAAAGGAATCTTGTTATATGGAGAGGTTTCAGGGCAATGTTTAGAATCAAGGTGCTATGGTCAAGGGGGCAAGCTATGTGGAATAGAAGCCTCGTTGGTGCATTCTCCTGCAGACCCTGACCTACCACACATGGCAGAACTCCCTCAAGCACCGGGTATCAGTTGAATTCTATGTATTTCATGAAGCAATACCAAAATCCCAGTGCAGCAGCAAGAAACACCACGAAAAGTGGAGGATGACCAAAAGGCTTCACAGTCCACATGTGGATACACTTAGCCCCCCGTTTCCACAGTTTACCTACAAAGAGAGAATTCAGCACTGCTGCCTCATATTCAGTGGAAAATAAGAAACCATGTCCTCCAGGTCAGATAGATTCAGACCCAGCTTTGATGGTCTCATTACAACGGAAGCTAAAGCTCCAGACAATAATATATATTTCAAGTGCCCAACCTACGAGGCAGTTTCTCAAGAAGTCTTTAGGCCAGCAGAGCTCCATGTTTGTGGAGTGTTTACTCTGTCCCTTACTTTTGGAATCTCCTCTACCACCTCCAAGTTTGTGAACTCCTGAGCATATTCCATCCCAGTTATTTATTCACAGATTTTCTAACTCTACTCCTCTAATTGTGTCTTTCTCTGGGTGATGGTAATGTCAAGGCATTGTTCTGGATGAGAGTGGAAAGATTTTTGTGTACCACATATTTACATACACATTGTATTCATTTTCCAATTTTCCATTCGAAATACTGAATACCTGACACTAACACCTACCTTGGTAGACTCTGACAACTAATCCTAACAAGATGGAGAAAAATAACCCAAAAAGAAAAAAATACAAGCAGTTCAGAACTGGAGGCATGGTGTATAGTTGGAATTGTCTTTTGCATTATATAGGATAGGAGATATAAATGTAGTCAATTATTTGTTGAAATAGTTCTCCATGTGTTTTAAAGTTAACAAATATGTGAATTCCTGTGTCCCTTTCTCTGTAGCCTATTCAGCACATGTATTTTTACATGCAATTATAGAATCTTACCTTATACCACACGTACATTCTTGTGACGTGGCTGACTTGGCAGATACAAATTTTAAGAGATCACTCTTCCTAAATGCTATTGGAACTGAAAATTCAACCTATGAGTGAGCTTCATTGTTGAATAATATTATACATAAATCCAGGTTCAAGAAAATAAGTATTTTTGGATCTCTGGATGATATACATTTCATGGTGAATTTCAATTGGTATATATTATGTTATTTTAAATGTCTGTGTATGTTTGTTTGTGTGTGTGTGTGTGTGTGTGTGTGTGTGTATATATATATATATATATATATATATATATATATATATATATACTCTCCAGATATTTTAAAATATGAAATATGTGTCTTATTATACACTCCCTTAACTCATTCATATTCAAGTATGTGGATTTATAATCAAATTTTCTCAAGACTTTTCTCAAAATATTCATTCTCCTTAAATACATATTTGTTTCCTAGTACTGAAAATTAACTTTAGTGAATGGTGCATAAAAATCCTAATATTTCTACAGTAACTGACCCAGTTTAACATCAATGCAAGTAGATTCCTATGGGACATGATGTGTATTTTGATGTTCATTTTTATTCAAGACTGCTACATTACTGTTTCTTCAGTTTATGCACATCATAGGATATATTTTCATCCACAAGTTCGCAAATTTATAGGCATTAGTTTCACTTTCAATCACTTTCTTCGTCAGAACACATGTATTCCTCCATGTTTCTTGACTGGTCTTTTGATGAGACTTCTTTTTAAACACATTATTTTCAATTTCCATGATCACTTTTGAAGCAAAACTCACATATTTTTCATGATAAACTATAATCCTAATATTACCTTTAGATGTATTGCTGGTTGGAATGAATGATGTTATATCAATATAAGATTTCTTATAAGATTTCAGATATCAATTCAATCTGTTATTTAAAGTGGGACCTGTTATATTATTTATTCAAAATGTGGTCTATTCATGCATTATCTCTATATTCATACACACAGGGTACACCTCTTTGTACACCCAATACTAATTTATAGGACTTCAAAACATTGCTCCCAGAATTGCTGGAAGAAATATTCATGTCACCTGATCTACATATACATTCTATGACTGTAATATTCTGGACAAAAAATGCAAAGGTCACACTTGTGATTTTACCAAAGCCTAAAGGGAAAGTGAACATGGATTACTAAAAGCATCCAAGGCCAGGTTGTCTAATGCTCTCAAATGTCAATCCTACTGGTGACTGCATATTTGTTTCTTCTTAAGATTATATATTCAAACTCAACCCTGTTCAAAATGTCTAATCCTATCACTCACTTTATACTTTGCCTGATTTTGTAATATCTCTATTATTAACTGCTTTCCCACATATTTTTCAAAGTTCATCATTGTGACTGAATCTTCATATGTGCTGACATTTACATTCACTCTCTAACTGAAACCCTATTTTTAAAGAAGTTTCGGTCCAAATTCTAAACTCACTCTACTTCCTAACCTACCGAATATCATTGTAATCCTACCAACTATCCCTTTTTGACTGGATGTTCTCTTCCTCATTCAATCATCCAATTTACAAGGTCCTATGCCATTGTATATGGATTAATCTGAGACATCTGTGCAGAACGTAATTCAACACTATGTATCCCAATCAAGGGCCCAATGCGCTTCTGGGCTTCAAATTCTAGATTTCTGTTTTCATACATATATTTCACCTATATAATCTTATAAATATCGCAGGTTCCCAATACCATTATTCATCCAGCAGAATGAGTCATAACACAAATCGAACATGTTATTAACCCTAACCATACACTCTTCCCTCAATCTAACTTTACAGAAGAGCAGGGACAGAGTTGGTCTTACAATACAGGAATGTAGGGGATCTTCCACTTGCTGAGAATCTTAAAGGTCCATGCAGAAATGATCCCTGGAGAAGATGTAGGCAGCAATGAAGGACCTGAAAGATTAAAAGTAATCTTCCATGGCAAACAACCTGGTCAGGATGAAGGGTTGTGTCAGAATCAGCCTCTCTCTTCTTAATGTAGAGAAGATGGACCAAACCAGGCCTTTGTGGAGAGCTGTTCCCGGGTGCCTATGGGTGATATACAATTCTAACTTGTGAAAGTGTCACGGGAAATAGGGGCAGCATCCATCTCATGGGACCCTTGGAAGCAACTGTGAGGACAAAGTGGTTTCCAAGGCAGTGACCTCATTCAGTTCCTGAAGGAAGTGACCTCAACTAACTTCCTTGGTGATGGAACTCTCTGAACTTGGGATACAGGAAGCCAGGCACCCAGAGCCAGTCCAAGTCCAACTCCCAGTGGTCAAACTTGTTTGGAATTTCCAAGGACAGAGACAGTCTTTCTTGGTACCTACTGATGTGAGGATGGCCAAATGCCAAGAAGGTCTGAAGAGGGGCTTTTTCTGAGAAAGAAGGTAGTGGCTCACCACTGGCTCCTGACAGCTTCATAGAGTTGGACACAGAGACCAGATCTGAGACAGGACAGCCCATTATGGGGGAATATATTAAGGCCCACCAGTCAAAGGACACTCCGTATTTTCACAGACCTACTTGGGGGTCTGTGTGGGTGTGGGTGTGGGTTTTTGGTTTGTCTCATATTCTGAGTATAGGTAGGAAAGTTGTTTGGTTTGGTTTGGTGTGAATTGTTTCTAGTAAGTCTTTTGACAAGGCGAGTGTTTCTATGTCTGTGTATCCCACTGTGTCCGTGGTTGTAGACATTAGACAAGAGAGCGCATCAATACATATGTCCTGTCTAGTAGAAATCTTTCCAGGATTTATCCTGCAGTATTTATGAATGATCTGCGGCTTGCCTTATGGATGGGCCACTCCTAATATCTACATAAGTTGCTGTTTTCTTTCTGAATTCTGGACAATCTCCAGAATAGGCTCATGGTTTTGTGTCCAAGATATGTACCACCTCCAAGCTCTGTGACACGGCTATGTACTGGATAGCTGAAGGGAATGGTGAGCATCTCAAAAAACTCAGATATCAGTGTGACCAGGAAAGTCTCAGTAGAGAAACTCTGCTTTGGGCCTTTTGCTTACCTATTGTACTGTTGCCCTGAATGTCAGGAAGGTCTTTGCTTCAGGCACCCCTTTGAAAAGACTGAAGAGTTTTCAAATGGAAATGTATGGGCATCAGCTGTGGCTCTTTGCTTAATTGCTTTAGAAAGGGATGTGTCTGAATCAGCTTCTTGGCCCTGTGTGAGGTTGTGGCTTAGATTCTCAGCACCTGATGGATCTAAAAAAATCCCATGTGTGCATCTAAAACCAAAATAGCCAAAAGAGCAGTCATTGTGGATTAAGTCTCTTGCCTTGCTCTGTAAGGTTCCAGACCTCCATCTTTGAGGATAGGGATCTTTTGGGTCAAATGAGTTCTTCAAATCACTGCAGAGGTTAGGCCATAGGTTCTTGGGTTTTCTCATGACTCCAATTAACAAAAAGAATCTAAACCCCTCAGTCATTAGGCCACAAAATGGAGAATAAGAGCCATATTAACACCAGGCCTCTTTGATCACACCTGGTTCACATGTAGAGTGTACCTGCCACACTGACTTTAGGCAAATGGGGGCAAAGGACCTTATTTTGGATACTGTCTTTGTCTGTGGCCCTCATGGAAACCTACAGCCTGAGGTTATAGTGAGTGTCTATATGGAAGAAGATGAGGGCCATGTGGAAGTGTTTTGGTTTTTATTGTGGTCATTTTTGTGGCCGTTGGAAGAGATGACTGGGTCCACCTGGGCTTGAACACTGCTGTGATTCCCCTTAGAGACTGAGTTCTGGAACTAACCTCAAAGAAGTATTGCCATGTATTGTGTTGGGATTTTAGGAGGCCAGGCATGAGAGTCGCCCTTGGAAACTGAGATCTAGGCCCAGGGTAGCTTTTCACAGAGCACTGGGAATTTCAGGAAGGATAGCAAACGATTTTATTCTTAAAGAATTGGCAGCCATAGTTGCAAGTCAAAACACACATGGACCACACATTGTAGACCTCAAATGCCTGGCTTAATGTGACCTTTTAGCCTGTCTTTGGGAAGCCTTGCCTGTTAGAATTCTCCTGCGCTTTCATTGAAATGAGCTTCCTCTCCATTTAATGGTTCCTGAATGAATTGAATCCCACAGTGCCTCAAACTTCATCCTTGAAAAATGGATAGATAAATACCATTGAATTTTTGAAATTCCCATGACCAGGTGTCACTGGAGAACCTTTGGATGTCCTATAGATAATCATGAGTGAACCAGACAGTGCCTTGATTGACTGGGTTTCATGAAAATGGTGTAGAACAGAGATGCCAGTAATTTGGAGCCTGCTGAGTAGTAAGCCTAGAACAGTGGTGTGCAGGTGTTTGTTAAAACATCTGTGGTATGGTGATGTGGATCTGCCATTGGCTTCCAAATGGTTTGTGACTGACATAGTGCAGCCCCCATACCCTTGGATGTAAAGGCATCTTGTTATATGGAGAGGTTTCAGGGCAATGTTTAGAATCAGACTGCTATAGTCAAGGGGGCAATCTATGTGGGATAGAAGCCTGGTTGGTGCACTCTCCTGCAGATCGTTAACCACCACACGTGACAGAACTCCCTCCAGCACTCTGTTCCAGTTGACCTCCTCGTATTTCATGAAGCAAATACCAAACTCCCAGTGCAGCTGCAAGAAACACCACAAAAATTAGAGAAAGACCAAATGGCTTCACAGTCCACACTGGGAGACAATTAGCCCCCAAATGGCAACAGTTTACCTAGAAAGAGAGAATTCAGCCCTGCTGCCTCATGTTCATTGGAAAAAAAGAAACCATGAGCTCTAGGTCACATAGATGCAAACACAGCTTTGATGGTCTCACTACAAAGGAAGCAAAAGCTCCTAACAACAACATATTTTTCAAGTGCCCAACCTCAGAGGCAGTTTCTCAAGAAGTGTTTAGGCCAACAAAGCTCCATGTTTGTGGAGTTTTCACCATGTACCTTACTTTTGGAAACACCTCTACCATCTCCAAGGTTGTTAACTCCTGAGCATTTTCCATTCCAGATGTGTATTCAGAGATTTTCTAACTCTTCTCCTGTTATTGTGTCTTACTTGGGGTGAAGGTAATGTCAAGGCATTGTTCTGAATGAGAGTGGGAAGACTTTTGGGTAGCACATATTTGCATACACATTGGATTCATTTTCCAATTTTCCATTCGAAATACTGAATCCATGACTGTCAGAGGTAGAAGGAATTCTCCTTCAAAGAATAGCCAGACACTTACAAGAAACAGCCACCAGGAGACATCCTGTCTGGGAGACATCCTGTAGCCATCTGTCTCCCTGAGACATCCTGCGGCCATCTGTCTTCCTGAAACTTTCTGAGGTTATCTCACCTTGTGAAGACATCTAGAAATAAGAGAGATTTCCCACATCCAGCATATAAATACCCCTGTGTTAACAATAAAAATTTGCAGCTTGATCAGAACTCCTGTCTTGCTGTCATCTCTCGTGTCTCTTGTCCCTTTATTCCTCCCTATCTAGGTTCGCTGCCCACGTTGATGTGTCCTGCCGGCCGGGACATCTGGCGCCCAACGACTGGGTCTCGAGCGTTTGACTGAGGGGGACCCCGACCTCCTGGAAGACTTTGTCAAGCGGAGCTCGCGATCACAGCAGAAGACACCACCGAGAAACAGATCCAGGAGGAGGGTGGGGATGACGCACGGTGAGTGACCCACCATGGGACAAGCAGTTTCGTCACATGATTTGTTTTTGTCAGCCCTCAAGGAGTCCTTCAAGACCTGGGGGCGCGTGTTAAGAAAAAAGACTTATTTTTTTTCTTTTCACACAAAGGAGAACTGTGTCCATGGTTTCCCCTTGAAAGGATCATTGATGATAAAAGATGGCTTAGAGTAGGAGACTGTATAAAAGATTATTATGTATCCTTTGCCCAGAAAATGTGCCTGTTCCCACCTTTTCTTACTGGAACTTAATTAATGAAATTCTTAAAAGTTCACCCTTTGACAATGGTACCTTAAAACTTGTCAGGATTGGGGAAGTGACTATGCAACTACCTCTCATTCCCCCTCGGCATGCCCCTCAGTTAGTATAGACATAGACCTTTCTCAGGCTCCCCAGGACCGTGGGACCCTTCCTGATCCCCCTAAAAATACCACCCTAATGAATAAGGCTCCAATAATTACCAACTGTCTTTATCCAGTTTTAAATCCCAGAGACACATTGACCCCTGTGGAGGAGGCTACCTGGGAGAAGGAAGCAGCTCGCTACAATTCAGAAGACCCTCCACCTCTCAGGACCCTGCCACAGCCTATAGGACTTACACATCCACCTCCCTCCTATATCCCTACTGCCTTTTGTGCTCTGACCCTTAAGGGTAAAAATGCCCCCCCCCCCAGATATTTTTTCCCACTTCCCTTGCCTAACCTGGCTCCCTTGAAAGCATCCTTACAATATAGAAGGGAACAGATCCAACCTTTAAAAGAATTAAGATCGCTTCAATCTGAGCTATGTTCATTAGCCTTAGGTACGGAGTCTGTGCAACTGTCCCACAGCAGTCTAATACAAAGCTGAAGCCACTCCATCGGCCTGTGCTCGCATTCCCAGTCACCACCAGTCAGATAGATAAGCCTGCCCAGGCTGAGGTCAAAGACTTAGATGAGTATCAAGAGGAGGAAGCGAGGAAGTGAATCAAGCAGATCAAGACTCAGAGGATGAGAAGTTCACCCCTAGGCAGGAAGGAACCCAGAGTCTACAAAAAATTAAGCCTGCATTTTCTTGAAAAACTTAAAAAGGCTTGTGCTCACTATGGCCCCACTGCGTGCTACATGTTGCCTTTATTAGAAATCCACAGCACACAATGGCTTACTCCCAATTATTGGAAATTTTTAGACCAAGCTACCCTCAGTGCCAGAGACTTCCTGTTATGGAATGCAGATTTCAAAGAGCACTGTCGGGAAACTGCTCAAAAAATATTAACTAAGGCCTCCTCTAAATCCGGGACTTATGTTAAGCTAGTGGGCAATGAGCCTTTTGACACTAAAACTAAACAGGCACATTTCCCTGCTGGACTTTTGACGCAGATTCAGATGGCTTCCTTATATGCTTGGAGACACCTCCCTCAAAAGGCCTTGGCTACCACTTCCCTGACAAAAATTTGACAAGGGCCCGGAGAGCCTTATAGCTACTTTGTTCCCTGGCTTAACCTAGCTGCAGAATGCTTGCTTGGACCAAGCCAAAGCGAAAGCACCTTGGTAAAACATCTTGCCTTTGAAAACTTCAACCCGGCATGTCAGGATGTTTTTTGACCACATAAGGATAAAGGGAAACTTTCTGACTTTATTAGACTCTGTGCAGGGGTGGGTGCAGCCCATGCCATGGATCTTGTCCTAGGTGCCGCTTTTACCAAGAACTTTCACAATCCTGGCTCAAATACTTGCTTTACTTGTAAACAACCTGGCCATTTTGCACGCAAGTGTCTGACAGGCAAACAAAGCCTAGGAATAGTGTCTCCTCAAACTGGGGCTAAACCGCCCCAAGCTACCCTTTGCCCTAGATGTGGTAAAGGTCATCACTGGGGCAGTGAGTGTAGATCTAAGACAAATGCCCTCAGACAGCCTATTTCTTTCCTCTTCTTGGGAAACTCCCTGCGGGGCCAGCCCCTGGCCATGACATCTCCCAGGACAAACCCAGGGGCAATAAAATTTGTTCCCTCCCAAACTCCCAACCTACCTCAAAATCCTTCTCCAAAATTGCCTCCCTCAAACTAGCCACCCCTGGCAGTGCAGGATTGGACTCCTGTGCCACCACCGATACTATATTAGACTCAATGCAAGGGCCCCAGATAATACCCACTGGAATTATGGGTCCCCCTCCATCTCATATGTGTGCCTTTATTCTTGGAAGAGCCTCTACTAACTTACAAGGTGTTCATTTCTTCCCTAGCATTAATGATTATGATTTCACTGGAGAAATAAAAATACTGGCCACAGCTATTAATGGAGTTGTGGCCATCGCAGCAGGAACAAGACTTGCAAATTAATACTCCTTCCCTTTTATCCAGCAGGCACTTCCACCGCCCAAACCTACCGAGGGGGACTGAATCCTTGGGCTCATCTGATGTATATTGGGTTCAACCCATTTCTCACAATAGACCCACCATATCCTTACTTATTGAAGGAAAAGAATTCCAAGGAATTCTAGGTACTGGAGCTGTTGCCACAATTATTTCTCTAAAATACTGGCCATCAGCTTGGCCCCTCACCCCATCCTTGACTGACCTTAAAGGGATAGGACAGTCAAAAAATCCTCTGGTCAGCTCTAGGGCTCTTCGCTGGACTGATAAAGAGGGTAATAAAGGAATGGTGACTACTTTCGTTGTTCCTGACCTCCCTGTTAACCTATGGGGCCGAGATATTTTGAGTCAAATGGAAGTTATTCTGGCCAGTCCCAATTCCATAGTGACTCATCAAATGCTTCATATCAATTCTGTCCATGGTACAGGCCTTGGGAGACTGAGACAAGGACTGGTTGAGCCTATACAACCCATACAAAAAACAAATACATAGGGACTTGGGTATTCGGATTTTTAGTGTCGGTCCCTGGCTCTCCTGTACCCCATGGAGATAAACTTATTTGGGAGACTCAGACTCTTGTGTGGGTGGATCAGTGGCCCCTTACCCAAGAAAATTAGGAGGCTGCCTCCATGTTAGTGCAGGAAGAGCTGGCAGCCGGCCATGTAGAGCCCTCAACCTCACCATCGAATACTCCTATTTTTGTTATCAAGTAAAAATTAGGCAAGTGGTGCCTTTTACAATATTTGTGTGCCATTAATAAAGTTATGCACCCGATGGGAGCACTACAGCCAGGCATTCACACACCAGTGGCTATTTCCAAAAACTATTGTAAAATGGTTATTGACTTAAAAGATTGTTTTTTTACCATTCCTTTACATCCTGAGGATAGACCCTATTTTGCCTTTAGTCTCCCTTGCATTAATTTTCAGGGCCCTATGCAGAGATTTCAGTGGAAGGTTCTTCCCCAAGGTATGGCCAACAGCCCTAGTCTTTGCCAAAAATACGTTGCTCAAGCAGTACACCTTGTGAGAGAGTGATGGCCACAAATTTATATTTTACATTATATGGATGATTTGTTAATTGCTGCACCTAATACACATGACCATAATAATTGTTACTTGGACCTTTACAAAATCTTCACTAGCTTGGGACTACAGATAGCTCCTGATAAGGTTCAAACACAGAACCGTTATAGCTATTTGGGCCTTAAACTTCAAGATAATCAGATCCAAATTCCTAAGATACAACTACGGTTGGACCATCTTCACATCCTTAATGATTTTCAAAAATTACTGGGGGATATTCAATGGCTATGAATATATTTAAAATTACCCACTTGTGTACATTTCCCCTTAATGATATTTTGAGAGGTGATTCCCACCCCTCCTCCCCTCAAAAGCTTACTCCTGAGGCATGGCAGGCATTAAATCAAGTCACAAAAGCCATTGCCCAAAAGTTTGTTACACAAAATTCTTATAACCTTTCTCTGGTTCTGGTTATTTTACACACTCTTCATACACCCACAGGAATATTTCGGCAGTGAAATACACATTTTAAAAATAAAGGCTACTCCTTGCTTTGTGTCCATTTACCCACCACATCCTCCAAGGTTATTACTGTTTATCTTGCTCAGGTAGCTTCTATTATTTTTAAAGGTCGTTTGCTAACTCGACAACATTTTGTCAAAGACCCTGATAATATTTTAATTCCATTTACTAAGGACCAAAACCAATATTTACTACAGACAGAGGATGAATGGGGTATTGTCCTCTCAGGCTTTTTGGGAACAATTGATAATCACCTCCCCAAAGACCCCCTTTTACATTTTGTCCAGTTACATCCATTTATTTTTCCCAAAATTACTCAAAAGGCTCCCATTCCTCAATTCCTTACTGTCTTTACAGACGGTTCCAGTAATAGCCGAGCAGTCTTTGTTGTCAGTAACCAGCCTACCACCTTTGATAGTGTCTATCAGTCAGCACAGTTTTTGGATTGTTTGCCATAACACAAGTTTTTAAAACATTTTTTTGATAATCCTGTTAATATTTATACGTACAGTGCCTGCATTGCTCATTCTGTGCCCCTGCTGGAGATTTCACCCACCATTAAGCCTTCTTCCAATGTGGGCTTTCTGTTTCACCAGCTTCAGCAGCTAATTCAGGCCAGACAACACCCATTTTTCTTAGGACACATCAGGGAACACTCTGATCTTCCGAGCCCTCTAATACAAGGTAATGCCCAAGCTGATGCAGCAACTCGTTTCATCTTTCCAATTTTTGATGGCTCCACTCAAAAGGCCACGGAGTTACACAATCTTCACCATATAAATTCACAGAGCCTTCGATAACTATGTAAAATCACCAGGCAACAGGCACGAGAAATAGTAAAAGCATGCCCTGGTTGCCCTGTCTTCCTCCCCATTCAACACTTGGGAGTTAACCCCAGAGGATTACTGTCCAATCAGTTTTGGCAAACGAATGTTACTCATTTTTCTGAATTTGGAAAAACCAAATATATACACGTTTCTATAGATACCTTCAGCGGCTTTATTTCTGCATCACCACATTCTGGAGAGGCTATCAAAGAATTCCTTTCTTATCTTGTTTCAGCCTTTTCCTTAATGGGTAAAAAAATACATATTAAAAAAAATAATTGTCCTGCATATACCAGTGCCGAGTTTAAACAGTTTTGTGGTACCTTGCACCTTACCTTAAAGACTTGGCTAACCCGCTTGAAGTCTTCTGCACTTGTATTTACCACTCCCAGGCATCGCCTTAATTGCATTATTTGCCCTTATTTTTCTTTCTCAAGACAATGAAGGCCATTCAGCCGCAGACTGACACTGGCATCTCTCGTCCAATTCTGTTCGCCCACCTGTTATGTGGCGCAATCCCCTTACAAATAAATGGAAAGACCCAGATTGTGTCCTCCTCTGGGGACGAGGCTCAGCTTGTGTTTTGGACCAAGAGCAAGCAGGCCCTAGATGGTTACCAGAACGCCTGGTTAAACAGGATAATGACTTACATCAACATAGGGACCGAGGTCCTCCCCTTGAGGACAAATTTTCCTCTTTTTAGGATGCAGCCAACAATCTGTGTGAGCATCCTGCTTAAGGCACTTCTGCTGAACAGGTTTGTACATGGAGGCCTTGGTCCTCCACCTTCCAACATCATGGAGTACCTTTTTGGCCCTCCCTGTGAATGCAAGGGAGGATCTTGGACTCAGGCTCCCACTAGTTGGACCCAGACTGCTGACTGCGTGACTAAGGTGGCTTACCTCCGTGCTGAGTTTGACCATAAGCTCGGAGGAGTTCATCAGCCTAAATGGGTATGTGTTATCAAGCCAAAGATTATTCCCCCTAGTACAAGTAAAGCTCTCCAAAGTTGTTCTGAAACTTGAACGCATACCCAAGAGGTGCATGTCTCTTCTTATGCGTCGGCCTCAATTTGTGTTAACAAGCAGGGAGAACAATTATTTGAAGCCTCCATAACTAAAACTCATGCAGCAGGGGGGACCACTATTCATTATACCCTCGTTCTTTTTGCCCGGGGAGGAGATGGCAAATACACCAAGCTACAGTCACCTGGGTGCCAAGGCCCTGTCGGTAAACCCTCCTGCTGCCCCATTAAGGCACCTACAGGGGTCTCTGATTGTGGAGGATTCACTGATGCTGTCAAGCATCCTCAGATAATCAAACTTTTGAAACCCCAAATCCCTGAGCTCACATATCATCCCTTAATATAGCCTAAATCCCAGCTCCCAGGTTTAGATACCAATACATTAGATACTTTGGAAACTACCTTCTCCTTCCTTAATAATTCCAAGCCCACCCTTGCTGGTGATTGCTGGCTCTCCATGACAACAGGGGCAATCATGCCTATTGCAGTTCTATTAATTCTATCATAGACAATGATAATACATGCCAACCCAGATTTCCTTTTAAAGTACAGCCTATAGGCACTTTTACAATATGTCTTTTAGGCGTGATGCAGAATAATACGTATGATACTGATGTTGGAGTTACTTCCTTTGGAAATTGCTCAACAGTACAAAACTATTCCTCACCCACCCCATCTTTGTCCCCCCAATGGCACAGTTTTTATGTGTGGAGGAAACTCAGCCTTCCCCAGGCTTCCAGCAAATTGGACTGTTGGCTGTGTTCTTGCCTTATTACTCCCTCATTAAACTATTGTCCTAGGAGACGAAACTCTATGCATTCCTAGTCTAGACACCTTAGTGAAAAGACACAGGCGGGCAATACAGGCCTTACAACTCCTTGCCAGCCTTCGAATAACAGCTGCTGTGGGCACAGGTACAGCTGGCTTAGTCAGGCAATACACTCTTACCTCGCCTGTCTCAACAACTTATAAATGATGTATAAACTCTATCAGGAACCATTAAAGATTTGCAGAACCTAGTAGACTCCCTGGCGGAAGTGTTTCTTCAAAATAGACGAGGCTTAGATTTGCTGACAGCTAACCAGGGAGGTATTTGCTTGGCCTTAGGGGAACGATACTGCTTTTATGCCAATAAATCAGGCATAGTACGCTCTAAAATTAAGCAGCTTCAAGAAGATCTAGAAAAGAGACGAAGGGAACTTTTTGAAAATCCCCTCTGGACAGGGTTTAATGGATTTCTACCCTACCTTGTACCCCTATTAGGCCCTTTGTTGGGTTTACTTTTAATGGTGTCCATAGGCCCCTGCATTATAAACAGGCTGGTACACTTTATTAAAGAACAGATTAATATTTTGGCCTCTAAGCCCATACAGGTCCACTATCATCATCTGGAGATGGAAGACCATGCTGCCAACATTTAAAAGGATGTTCTACCCTTCTCACAGGCTTATTTCTTAAGTTTACATCCCCACAAATCTCTTTTTCTTACATAAAACTATAAGTAACAGCTCTGACCAACCATCTTCTGCCATTGCCATAAGGATTCGTCCTCCATGGGCCCCTCCGTTTGGGGGAGGATGCACCCATGGAGTGAGGATGTTAGGCCCCAATAACGGAGGGTGCAGGATGGACTGCAGGAGGATGGATCCACGGATCCCAAAACATAAGACCTCTTAGTGACACGGTCTGGTGCATGGCGGTCGGCATGCTTCCCCCTCAAAGCCGTCTCCTCCAAAAACATGCCAAGGCCACCAAGAAATCTTCTAGTAAACATGCTCTCTCAGATCAGGAGATATTCTAAGGCCTCCTTGAGAAACAGAGCCTCTATCACCCCCTAAAACATTGGCCAGTAAGGTATGGTCATATATTTTATATAAAAAAGGGGAGAGGTCAGGGGCTAGAAGGAAGTTCTCCTTCAAAGAATAGCCTTACACTGACAAGAAGCAGCCCCCTGGGAGATATCCTGCCTGGGAGACATCCCGCAGCCATCTATCTCCCTGAGACATCCTGCGGCCATCTGTCTTCCTGAAACATCCTGAGGTTATCTCACTTTCTGAATACATCCAGCAACTGCCGATAAGAGAGCTTTTCCATCTGCAGCATATGAATTCGAATGTGAGAACAATAAAAGTTTGCAGCATGATCAGAACTCCTATCTTGCTGTCATCTGTCGTGTCTCTTGACCCTCGATTCCTCCCCAACTAGGTTCGTTACCCACGTTGATGTGTCCGGCCGACCGGGACAACTGACACTAACCCATACCCTACTAGACTCTGACTACTAATCCTAATATGATGGAGAAAAATAACCCAAACAGAATAGAAATACAAGCAGTTCGGAGGAGGCATGGTGTATAGTTGGACTTGCCTTTTGCATGATATAGGGTAGTTGTAATAAATCTAGTTAATTTTTAATTGAAATAGTTCTCCATGTGTTTTTAAAGTTAACAAACATGTGAATTCCTGTCTCCATTTCTCTTTAGCCTATTCAGCACATGTATTTTTATCTGCACATATCGAATCCTACTTGGAATCACACGTACATTCTTGTGAGGAGGCTGACTTGGCAGATACAAATTATGAGAAGAGATCACTCTTCATAAACGCTGTTGAAACTGAAAATTCAACCTTGGGTGAGCTTCCTAGTAGATCAACATTATACATAAATCCATGTTCAGTAAAATAAATATTTTTGCATCTATGGATGATATATATTTCATGTTGAATTTCGTTTGGCATATATATTGCTACATTTTTTTGTCTGTGTGTGTGTTTTGTATATATATATATATATATATATATATATATATATATATATATATACACACACACACACACACACTCTCCAGATTTTTCAAAATATGAAATATATGTGTCTTATATACACTCCCTAAATTCATTCATGTTTATGTATGTGAATTTATAATCAACTTTTCACAAGATTATTCTCAGAAATATACATCCACCTGAAATACTTATTTGTTTCCTAGTACTGAAAAGTAACTTAAGTGAATGGTGCATACAATCCTAATATTTCTACAGTGACTGACACAGTTTAACATCAATGCAAGTAGATTTCTATTGGACATGATGTGTATTTTGAAGTTCATTTTATTCAACACTGGTATATTAAATTTTCTTCAGTTTATTCACATCATAGGATATATATTTCATCCACAAGTTCACAAATTTATGGCCATTTGATTCACTTTCAATCATTTCCGGCTTCAGAACACATGTATTCCTCCTGGGTTCCTGAATGGTCTTTTCATGACAGGTCTTTTCAAACACATTCATTTCGATTTCCATAATCATTTTGAAGCAAAACTCACACATTCTTCATGATATACCATAACTCTAATATTACCATTACATGTGTAACTGGATGGAATGAATGATTGTATATCAATATAAGATTCCCTGTATATTTTCTGATATCAATTCAATCCATTATTTAAAGTTTGAGCCACTTATATTATTTATTCACAGTATGGCCTATTCATGCATTATCTCTCTATTTATAGACATAGGGTACATCTATTTGCATCCCCAATACTAATTTATTCATCTTCAAAATGTAGCTCCCAGAAATGTTGGAAGAAATACTCATGTCACCTGTTCTACATATACATTTTATCACAGTAATATTCTGGACACAAAAAGAAAATGTCACACTTATGATTGTACCAAAGCCTAAATTGAAGTGAGCATGCATTAGTAAAAAATCCATGTCCAGGTTGCCTAATGCTCTCAAATGTCAATCTTATTGGTGACTACATATTTGTTTCTTCCTAAGATTATATATTCAAACTCAACCATGTTGAAAATGTCTAATCCTATCACTCACTTTATACTTTGCCTGATTTCCTACTGTCTCTATCGATATCTTCTTCCCTACATAGTATCACTGATCATTATTGTGACTGACTCTTCACATGTGCTGACATTTACTTTCACTCTCTACCCGAAAGCCTATTGCTAAAGAACTTTTGTTCCCACTCCTATACTCACTCTTCTTACTAAACCTACGGACTTATGTCCTAATCCTACTGACTATCCATTTTTGACTGGATGTTCTCTTCGACATTCAATTATCCAAGGTACAAGGTCCTATGCCATTGATATTGATTCATCTGAGAAAACTGTGCAGAATATAATTCAAAGCGAAGTATCCCACTCAAGGGCCTAATGCCTTTCTGGGCTTCAAATCTTACCTAGATTTCTGTTTTCAAACTTATATTTCACCTGTATATTCTTGTAAATATCGCAGGTGTCCAATACCATTAATCAACTCGTAGAATGAATCCTAACCCAAATAGAACCTGTTATTAACCCTAACCATACACTGTTCCCTCAATCTCACTTTACAGAAGAGCAGGTACAGAGTTCGTCTTACAATACAGGAATGTAGGGGTTCTTCCACCTGCTGAGAACCTCAAAGTTCCATGCAGAAATGATCCCTGGATAAGATGTAGGCAGCTATTGAGGAACTAAGAAAGCAAAAGTCATCTTCCATGGCAAAAACCCTGGTCAGATTGAAGGGATGTGTCTGAATCAGCCTCTCTCTTCTTAATGTAAAGATGGACCAAACCAGGCCTGTGTGGAGAGCTGTTCCTGGGTGCCTATGGTTGATATACCATTCTAACTTGTGACAGTGTCACAGGAAGTAGGGGCAGGCTCCATCTCATGGGACTCTTGGAAGCAACTGTTAGGACAAAGTGATTGTCATGGCAGTGACCTCATTCAGTTGCTGAAGGAATTGACCTACCTAACTTCCTTGTTGATGGAACTCTCTGAACATGGTATCCAGGAACCCAGAGACCCAGAGGCAGTCCCAGTCCCAGTCCCAGTGAACTCAATTGTTTGGATTTACCAAGGACAGGGTCAGCTTTTCTTGGTACCTACTGATGTGAGGATGGCAAAATGACAGGAGAGCTATGAAGAGGGTCCTTTCCTGGGAAAGCAGGTAGTTGCTAACCACTGGCTCATGGCAACTTCACAGAGTTGGAAAAGGAGACAAGATCTGAGACTGTAGAGGCAATTTCGGGGGAACATAGTATGGCTCACCAGTTAGAAGACACTCCATAAAGTCACAGACCTACTTGGGGGAAGGAGGTACCTTTTTGAGTGTGGGTGTGAGTGTGTGGTTTTCACATTTTCTGAGAATAGGTAGAAAAGTCGGTTTGTTTGGTTTGGGGTGGACTGTTTCTTGTTTGTCATTTGACAAGGTGAGTGTTTCTATGTCTGTGTATTTTACTGTGTCAGTGGTTGTAGACAATAGTAAAGAGAATGCATCAATGGATGTGTTGTGTCTAGTAGAAAGCTCCCAGCATTCATCTTGCCCAATTTATGAATAGAGAGTGGCTAGCCTTATTGATGTGCAATACCTATTATCTTCCAAAGTTCCAGTTTTCTTCCTGAATTCAGTCATCTATCCGGAATAGGCTCATGGTTTTGTGTCCAAGGTATGTACCACCTCCAAGCTCTGTGAAATGGCCATGTACTGAATAGCTGAAGAGAATGAGAGCATCTCAGAAAACTCAGATATCCGTGTGAATAGAAAAGTCTCAGTGGAGAAACCCTGCTTTGGGCCTTTTGCTTACCTATTTTTCTGTTGCCCTGAATGTCAGGAAGGTCTTTGCCTCAGGTCACACTTTGTGAAGCCTGAAGAAAATAGTTTTCAAATGGAAATGAATGGGCATCACCTGTGGCTCTTTGCTTAATTGCTTTTAAAATGGATGTGTCTGAATCAGCATCTTGGCCCTGTGTGAGGTTGTCGCTTAGATTCTCAACACCAGATGGATCTAAAGAAAGATGCCATGTGTACATCCAAAACCAAAATGGCAAAAAAAAAATCAGTAATTGTGGATGAAGCTTCTTGCCTATCTCTCTTAGTTTCCGGACATCCATCAAGTGAAAATAGGGATCCCTTGGGTCAAATTAGTACATCAAAGCCCTGTAGTGGTGCTTGGGTTTCCTCATGACTCCAAATCACATGAAGAATCTATACCAGACTGTCAGTAGGCCTCAAATTGGAGAAGCAGAGCAGTATTAAGAGCAGGCCTATTTGATCACTCCTGGTTCACAGGAAAGTTGTCCCGGCCACAAAGACTTTAGGCAAATGAGGGGAAAAGGAGCATATTTTGGACCCTGTTTTTAAATGTGCCCCTCATGGAAACCTCCAGCCAGAGGTTATGATGAGTGTCTATATGGAAGAATATGAGGGCTATGTGGAAGTGTTTTGGTTTTAATTGTGGTCATTTGTGTGGCGATTGGAAAAGATGACTGGGTCCACCGGGGTTTAAACTCTGGTGTGATTACCCTTTGAGACTGCGTTGTGGAACTGACCTCAAAAAAGTATTGCCATTATTTGTGTTGGCATTTTTGGAGGCCACGCATGAGAGTCGCCCTTGAAAACTGAGATGTAGACCAAGGGTGGCTTTCCACAGAACACAGGGAATCTCAGCCATGATATCATATGATTTTATTTTGAAAGCCTTGGCATCCATAGTTGAGAGTCAAAACACACAAGGACCTCTCATTGTAGACCTCTATGGGCCTGGCTTCATGTAACCTTTTGCCCACTCTTTGGGAAGCCTTGCCTGTGAGATTTCTCCAGAGTTTTCATTGAAATGATCTTCCTCAACATTTAATGGTTCCTGAATGAATTAAAACCCACAGTGCCTCCGACTTCATCCTTGAAGAATGCCTAGATAAATATCATGAAATTTTTGAAATTCCCATGACCAGGTGGCACTGGAAAATCTTGGATGTCCTGTTGCTATTTTAAGTGTACCAGACAGTGCCTTAATTGACTGGGTTTTATGATAATGGTGTAGAACAGAGATGTCAGTAAGTTGGAGCCTCCTGATTAGTGGTCATAGAGCAGTGTTGTGCAGGTGTGTGATAAAACATCTGTGGTGGGGCCATGTGGATCTGCCATTTACTTCCAAATGGGTTGTGACTGACATGGTGCAGCCAGCAGAACCTTCTATGTAAAGGCATCTTGTTATATGGAGAAATTTCAGGGCAATGTTCAGAATCAGGTTGCTATGGTCAAGGGGGCAGGCTCTGTGGGATAGAAGCCTGGTTGGTGCATTCTCCTGCAGACTCTGACCCACCACACGTGACAGAACTCCCTCCAGCACTGGGTCCCAGTTGAACTCCTTGTATTTTGTGAAGCAAATACCAAAATCCCAGTGCAGCAGCAAGAAACAGCAATAAATGTGGAGGATGACCAAATGTCTTCACAGTCCACACGAGGAGACACTTAGCACCCAGTGGCCACAGTTTACCTACAAAGAGAGAATTCAGCACTGCTGTCTCATGTTCATTGGAATATAAGAAACCATGTCCTCCAGGTCACATAGATGAAGACCCAGCTTTGATGGTCGCACTAGATGGATGCTAAAGCTCCTTAAAACAACATATATTTCAAGTGCCCAATCTCAAGGGAAGTGTCTCAAGAAGTCTTTAGGCCAGCAGAGCTGCAAGTTTTTGGAGTGTTTACCTGTTAGATCAGGACACAAGAAAAGACCACTGACTCCAATAGAAATCAAATTAAATTAAACTTATTATTTCCACTGGCCATGCTGCCTCTCCCTCCGAAAACAGCGGGAACAAGACAGCAACCCCAGCTTTCCTACAGCACAGCTTTATAGCCCAGAAAGTTACACAAAATGGGGGTTAGAGATAACAGAACTCTGACAAGCATCACACTAATGGTAGTTTACATTTTTTTTTTTTTGCTGTAAAATGGAGCCTCAGAGAGGGTTGCTGTCTGGCCAGGGAAGGCAAATATTTATGATATGTCACTAAAGTTTCAAAAAGGGTTGCTATCAGGTCAGAGAGCAAGACATGGGTCAGTTCAAGTCACTGGCAGGCATTCCAAACAGGTTCAGAATTTTCAGTAATTTATGGTAAAGCCAAAATTATCTTTTCATGCTTTGTGGCAAGATGGCTCCCAATTTTAATAAAAGATCAGGTTGGGTCTATCATTTTCCCCTTTTCTCTGTGTCCCTTTCAAATCTTTGATAGATTGGGGGAAGAGCACTGAGGAAATTTTAATCCCTCAGGTAAAAGTCTCCAAATTTTTAGAACTCACCCAAAACCAGTCTCCCTGATTTTACCTGACTTAATTAATTACTTGTATTGATAGTCTATTTATATTTGGCTCCATTGTTGTAATAAGAGAGGCGTCACCCATTTTGTATTCTTCTGAGCTGAGAGAGGGTGACGTGAGTAGGCATGGTGTGAGGGACATGAGTTGCCTTTTAGAAGTAGTTGAGGGACATGAGTTGCCTTTTAGAAATCAGTTCGTTTTGAAGTCTCATTAAGGAAGAACAGGTTGTAAAGTCATCTGGGGATGGGTTCTTCTATGAGAGAAACAAAAACCATGAGTACTGAATAAATGTTGCAGCAGCTGGAACATGTCACTCTATAGAATTTCCCTCACCGGTCTTTAATATTCCCAGTTATCAAGACTGTCAACTTAATATTTAACTTTTAGTATTACAGTTGTCCCTCCCCATAAGATACAGTTTAATAATTTAATGTCATCTGATCTTGCAAAATCCTTTTACCAGTATGACCTCTGTGTCTAATAGAGGAAACCTTTAATTCTGATACTCAATGCTGGATAATCGTACTAGCAAACACCAAACTTAACTGTGTAGGTTAGGAATATCTTTAGGCCTTAAACTGAAAATTTCTGCCTCTGGCAGCTCTTCTTGATAGTCTCTTTTAATAAGTATCAGGCATTCCTCTCTGAGAATCCTTCTTTGTAGCCTCCAGTCTTACTTATTTTGGGAGGCTAACATAAAGTGTATAACTTAAAATATTATTATTATTATTATTATTATTATTATTATTATTATTATTATTATTATTTAAAATGCCCAGGAATGGCTGTATTTTGGTTTTCATTGTCTTTGCTAAGTGTTTAAGATGAAGAAGTCAAACTGACTTTTGTTTCTATCTATTGTTAACAGTCAGCTGAGCTTTCATGGGAGTCATTCCTGGGGAAACTTGAGAGCACTTTCTCAGTTCTTCTAGAGCCATTTGCGCTACGTGGGTCCAGGTCTTGCTTGACCATGTGGCTTCCCTGGGAAGCATCATGGATTTCTTCCTTCTCTGATGACTCTCCTCTTCATAGCAAATGCACTGATTGGCTTTCTGTTCTCCAGTGGTCTCATTAATCTCCCTGATGGGGAGTTTATGTGGCCCAGAGTTGCAAAACTCTTTAGTGAAGTCCCCTGTTCCCTGGATTCAGACTGACTCAGAGGGCAAGAGACAAATATTGTTTTATTTTGGCCCTTTTCGTTTAAATTTAATTTTAAATCCTAATCTTAAACATCCATCAAATAAATTTTAACATCCTTATATTAAGAGCACTGGGCTTTAATGTCTATAACTTTATAATTATTTATCTTTTTATTAATTGGGATCTGTATTATTCTGTCTGTCTTGTAGGTGATAACTTACTCTCTGAAATTAACCCATGTTTTGTTCTTAAAGCAACACTTCTGTAAAACACTAACAGAGAATCTAGATCACATATAAGGAAATTACAAAATAAAATTTTATAAGAAGAGTAAAAATACTTAGTTCGTGTAATAGCTACACTGAATTTTTTGGCTGAGTAATACATTATATCCCCTGTTTGAGATCCTAGTTATTTTGACATAAAAAAGAACTTTTAACATAACTTTAAAGAAATAAAATCTGACCTACTGCTTTTGTAGTCATTCTCACATGTAGTAAGATGGGACACACAGCCTTATCTCAGGTAAGGCAGGGCTCTTTATAAATATTAAGTGTTTTAGTTCTAAAGCTGATCTTTATTTTTTAAATATTATTTTACTAAGTTTACATAAATTGTTTGAGGTCACATGAACATTAGCTAACAACATATAATATCACTTTTAAAACATGAATTAAAGAAATGCTGAAAGTTTTTAACCTTTACATAGATTAGGCTCTAATTAACATAAAATACATTTAAATTGTTCCCCAATGTAAAAAGTAACATAAAACTTTGCATATCTTATTGGTAACAGGTGAATAAATCCCCAATACATTTTTTACCGTACAACTTCAGAACACTAGCTTGATATAATCCTCTTTTAAAATTTTTACCTTACAGACTTGCATACCTGATATGAGCACATTAGTAGCATCACAATTACATTGATGTTTCTACATTAACCAAGTTTAGCTTTTAAAGAAATGGCAATACAGTGCTCTAAAATAACAGTTCTAATTTAATCAGTTGTTTAATTTCTATGGTTGCTTGCTCTAGAAAAAATAAAACTTAATAAACACAATGCTATGGGTAAACTTATGTTTTAAGAAATTTTTGTCTCTTTAACACATGATTGATTTTTACTATCCTTTACAGACTTTAGTCAAACTTATACAGACGTTAGGAAGTCAATCAGATATCTAACAAAAGTACTCATGAATGAGTAATCCCATATCAAATTTACTTTACTTATTTATCAAAATATTAGACAAATGTATTGAAGAGTGTAAACCATTTTTATGTTGAAGGAAAAGTCCTAGAACCAAGGCATATTAGACATTTTGTAGATATTAACATTTTATTAGATTTTTGAATACCTAGAAAAACTTGAAAGCTTAAATTTAAAAACATTTATTTTTATCTGTTTATCCAATTTAATTGAACCATTTAAATCACGTGAATTAAAGACCTTTGGATCCACTTTTTAAAATTTGTTTATATGAGCGCTTTTTTTATGAGTGCTCCTTATATATGTTAATTTGTGTATCATATATATGATATACGGACATATGTATATATAGACATACAACACATAACAAAATTGAGCACACGTAATAATAGTAAAGGCCTTTTAGCTTTTTGCAGGTGAAATCTCCATTGCAATGTTTCAAAAATTCCAAAGTTGGTCAAAGATAGTACTGATCAGAAAAACATTAACCTAGGTCTGTATGATCAAAATCATGAGCTCAAAAAAAAAAAATAAAGTATCTAAGGAAAAAAATAAGAGTCCTAGAAAAAATGACTGGTCAGTAATTAGTAAATACCATACAATTTACCTTTTTTTTCTTAGGCCTCAGATCAGTCTCCTAATAATCTTGCAGGCTTCTTTCATTTGCCTTTCAAAATAAATCATGGCTGAGGTCTGGAAGCAGGAAGAAAAATCTGCTATTCTGAGCAGACACCTCAGGCCTAAGGCATTTTAACCATAATTTTCAGGTTCGGATGTTGAAAATTATGGTACAAGTTTAAGATACAATTCACAAAATTTTATATCTTTACATCTTGTTTTGTCAACAGATATCATACTATGATTTACAATACTTGTCCAGATTAATGCTCTGGTGCACAAAGTGAAATTTTCCCAGGCTACCCAATTCAAAATTGGTGAAAAAAAAAGACTGAGTGATTGGGAAGTTACTTGCCAACTTGGAAGTAGAGTTCTTTAGTTTTCCATCCTTAGTATTTAAGTTCTCTGGCATGAATTATCTGAAATCATAAACTAAACAATTACCTAAACCCGACTTTTAACTGCAAGATTGTGCAATGCTTCAAAAACCCATTCAGATACCAGATTGTTAAAATAAAACATCATAATTTAGACACACATTCAGCTAAGATCATTCCCCAAAAACAATTTATAATATCAACACATTATTGCACGTGTCTTAAAGGGCCAGAAACAAAGACACAAGACAGACAGAAAGGAGGTCCAGACTGTGGCTGTCAGACAGAACCCTTTAAACCAGAGCAGATAAGAGAAAAATCTCCTACACCAGTGGCACCATAGATGTCAACAGGGGGGGACCAGATGTTTTAAAAGAGGGGCAACCTGAAATGTACAATCAAGGGTCTCCATGGTGACTTTAATGCATTTAGTGTCCTCTTTTTCTTTTTCTCTTTTTTAGAAGACAGAGGTGGCATAATCCTTACAGTGCAGGGAAGAAAGGAGGGAATTCCCTGAAGCAACAGGGCTTCGGCAGCTGCTGGGAGTCCCTCAGTCCCTCCTTTTACTTACAGGATCAGCTACTCTGGTTTGGATCCACCCCAAGCATGCTACATTTACTTTACTAACATTTAAATAGTCAGTTCTAAAAAAGTTCCGGGACTAAGCGGGGGGGGGGGGGATGTAGCAAAATTTGTAACTTAAAGTTCGGCTCCTGACCTTGAAGCCAATTAATGCCAATTTAATAATGAGGACAAGGTTTTTAGAAAAAGAAAAATGGGGGGGGGGTTATTGCTTTGGTAACAAAGCAAAAACACAGGGGACTCTGCCCAAATGTTGTGACTCTCTGGATCTGGAGGGACAAGGGGTTTTAATGGAGATTCACTTTTTAACCTGGGAGATACTCAGTTCTCAGGTCCACAGCAGGCATTGTCCTCTTCAGTGGGTGTGCTCCAGGCACCCAGCTAGGGGCTTCTCTCATTCTGCTTAACAAAGGGGGGTAAAGTTCATCGCAGTTCCTTAAAACACAGTCCAAAGGGATGTCAGTTTTACTTGCTTTGTTACCAATTTTCACGTCCAATATAGTTAAGATTTTGCCACAGAAATCACAGAACAAAACAAACAAGAAAAACATAGAACACAGAACAAAACACAAAAAACAGAAACCCGGACTCGAAACAGAAAAACAGAGGAGCAATGCAACGTCTTGCTAAAGCTCCAAAGTAGGACCGCGTGCATGCCAGTCAGCACCTCTCTACCATTCCAGAGGAATTCCCTACAGAACAGAACAGAAGACAGAATGATTCTCATTACTGTCCCGAAAAGGAGTATATGTGAGCCTCCCCAGGACACCTCTATGTCATCAGAACAGATCTTCCTTTAATGGATATTCGATGTTATAAAGGCAGCACTTAATTATTGAGGCCTCCTCCACCAGGTGCTTGCTAATAGTTTTAATGAGGTGGTTCACTGCAGTGCTCCTGGGACCGAACGCTCACTCAAAGGCCTTGGAACATCTCAAGATGTGCACCCCCTAGAGTGGCTCTCCAGCCCGGAGCCCTGGAGGGAAGGCCAGATTCAGAATTTCCAGCAGTCTGGTCTTGTGATCTGGTCGGCAGGGTCATCTTGCTGGGAAACTCTAAAAGGTTCGATGAGAAAGCAAAAAAAGAACACTGACTCCAACTAAAATCAAATTGAGGCAAGCTTATTATGTCAACCAGCTGGGCTGCCTCTCCCTCCCAAAACGGCAGGAACAAAACAGCAACCCCGCCTTTCCTATAGCCCAGCTATATGGCCCAGAAAGTTACACAAAAAGGGGTTACAGAAAACAGAACTTTGACAAGCATGACACAAATGCTAGTTTATTTATTTTTGCTGGTCCCAATATCAGAAATTATGAGGACAATTAGAGCCTCAGAGAGGGTCGTTGTCTGGCCAGGGAAGGCCAAAATTTATGGTGTGTCACTAAAGTTTCAGCGAAGCCTGGATGGTGCACTTTCTTGCAGACCCTGACCCACCACACTT
The DNA here is from genome assembly GCF_048772815.1 of Callospermophilus lateralis. NCBI lineage: Eukaryota > Metazoa > Chordata > Mammalia > Rodentia > Sciuridae > Callospermophilus > Callospermophilus lateralis. The sequence goes on from NW_027516042.1 coordinate 254,085, forward strand.
GACAGAATTCCCTCCAGCACGGTGTACCAGTTGAACTGTTGTATTTCAAGAAGCAAATACCAAACTCCCAGTGCAGCAGCAAGAAACACCACAAAAAGTGGAGGATGACCAATTGGCTTCACATTCCACATGGGGAGACACTAAGCCCCAGTCGCCACAGTTAACCTACAAAGAGAGACTTCAGCACTGCTGCCTCGTGTACATTGGAAAATAAGAAACTATGTCCTCAAGGTCTCAGAGACGCACACCCAGCTTTGAGGGTGTCACTGCAAAGGAAACTTAACTCCTGACAACAACATATATTTCAAGTGCACAACCTCAGTGGCAGTTTCTCAAAAAGTGTTAGGCTGGCAGAGCTCCATGTTTGTGGAGTGTGTACCCTGTCCTTACTTTTAGAAACTCCTATACCACCTCCAATTTTGTGCACTCATGAGCATTTTCCATTCCAGAAATGTAATCACAGATTTTTTAACTCTTCTTCTCTAAATGTGTCTAACTTGGGGCGAAGGTAATGTCAAGGCATTGTTCTGGATGAGAGTCGGAAGATTTTTTGTAGCACATATTTGCATACATATTAGATTAATTTTCCTATTTTCCATTCGAATTTCTGAATACCTGACACTAACCCATATTCTACTAGACTCTGACTACTAATCCTAATATGATAGAGAAAAATAACCAAAACAGTATATAAATACACGCAGTTCAGAGTTGAAATTGACTTTTGCATGAGAAAGGGTAGGTGTTATAAATCTAGTCAATTTTTAATTGAAATAGTTCTCCATGTGTTTTTAAAGTTAACAAATATGTGAATTACTGTCTCCCTTTCTCTGGAGCTTATTCAGCACATGTATTTTTATATGCACAAATAGAATCCTACGGGGATCACACGTACATTCCTGTGAGTTACATGACTTGGCAGATACAAAGTGTGAGAAGACATCACTCTTCCAAAATGGTGTTGGAACTGAAAATTCAACCTATGGGTGAGCTTCCCAGTAGAACAACACTATACATAAACCCATGTTCAGTCAAAAGAATATTTTTGGATCTTTATGATATATATTTCATGATGAATTTTGATCGGCATATATTTTGCTAGTTTTTAATATCTGGTTGTGTGTGTGTGTGTGTGTGTGTGTGTGTGTGTCTGTATATATATATATATACACACTCTACAGATTTATCAAAATATGTAATATATGTGTCTTATTATACACTCCCTAAATTCATTCATATTCATATGTGTGGATTTATAATCAAAATTTCACAAGATTATTCTCACAAATATTCATCTACCTGAACTACATATTTCTTTCCTAGTACTGACAACTAACTTCAGTGAATGGTGCATACAAATCCTAATATTTCTACAGTAACTGATCCAGTATAACATCAATGCAAGTAGATTCCTATGGGACATGATGTGCATTTTGATGTTCATTTTTATTCAACACTGGTACATTACTATTTCTTCAGTTTATGCACATCATAGGATATGTATTTCATCCACAAGTTCACAAATTCATAGGCATTTTTTTTACTTACAATCACTTCCTACTTCAGAACACATGTATTTCTCCATGTTTCTTCACTGGTCTTTTAATGAGGCTTCTTTCCAAAGTCATTATTTTCGTTTTCCATAATCATTTTTGAACCAAAACTCACACACCCTTCATGATAAACCATAACACTAATATTTCCATTAGTTGTATAACTGGTTGGAATGAATGATTGTATATCAATATATGATTTCATATATAATTTCAGATAATAATTCAATCCATTATTTAAAGTAGATCCAGTTATATTATTTATTCACAGTATGGACTATTCATGCATTATCTCTGTATTCATAAACAAAGGTTACACCTCTTTGTACCCCCAAGACTAATTTATATGTCTTCCAATTATTCCTAAAAAAAATGGTGGAAGAAATACTCATGTCACCTGATCTACATATACATTTATCACAGTAATATTCTGGACAAAAAAAGCGAAGATAACACTTAAGATTCTACCAAAGCCTAAATGGAAACTGAGCAAGGACAACTAAAACCATCCATGTTCATATTGCCTAATGCTTTCAAATGTCAATCCAATTCGTAATTACATATTTGTTTCTTTCTAAGATTATATATTCAACCTCAACCATATTGAAAATATCTAATCTTATCACTCACTTTATACTTTGCCTGATTTCCTAATGACTCTGTTGATATCTGCTTTCTGACATATTTTCCCCAGTTCATCATTGTGACTGACTCTTCACATGTGCTCACGTTTACATTCACTCTCTACCCGAAACCCTGTTGCTAAAGAACTTTTGGTCCAAATCCTATACTCACTCGTCTTTCTAAACCTACCGACTATCTTCTTAATCCTACTGACTATGCCTTTTTGACTGGATGTTCTTTTCGACATTCAATCATCCAAGGTACAAGGTCCTATGCCATTGTATATCGATTTATCTGAGACATCTGTGCAGAACATAATTGAATGCTAAGTATCCCAATCAACGGCCCAATGCCCTCTGGGCTTCAAATCTTACCTAGATTTCTGTTTTCATACTTATATTTCACCTATATATTCTTGTGAATATCGCAGGTTCCCAATACCATTATGCATCCCGCAGAATGATTCATAACCCAAATTGAACCAGGTATTAAACCTAACCATACACAGTTCCCTCAATCTAATTTTATAGAAGAGCAGGGCCAGAGCTGGTCTTACAATACAGAATGTAGGGGATCTTCCACCTGCTGAGAACCTCAAAGGTCCATGCAGAAATGATCCCTGGAGAAGATATAGGCAGCTATGAAGGACCTGAGAGAGCAAAAGTCATCTTCTATGGCAAACAACCTAGTCAGGACGAAGGGACGTGTTTGAATCAGCCTCTCTTTTCTTAATGTGGTGAAGATGGACCAAACCAGACCTAGGTGGAATCATTCTTTAGATCCATGATGTGCTTAGATTCTAAATCACAGCCACAAACAAGGCCAAGAGGCTAATTCAGCCACATCCCTTTCGAAAGCAATAAAGCAAAGAGCCACAGGTGATGCCCATTCATTTCCATTTCAAAACTAAATTCTTCAGGCTTCACAAAGGGGTGGCCGGAAGCAAAATCCTTCCAGATATTCAGTGCAAGAGAACAGTACTTAAACAAAAAGTCCAAAGCAGGGTCTCTCAACTGAGAGTTTCCCGGTCACACTGAAATCTGAGTTTTCTGAGATGCTCGCCATTCTCTTCAGCTCTCCAGTACTTGGCCATGTCAGAGAGCTTGGAGGTGGTACATATCTTGTACACAAAACCGTGAGCCTATTCTGCAGAGGGGCCAGAATTTAGGAAGAAAACAGCAACTTAGGAAGATAGCAGGTGTTTCCCATTGATAAGACAAGCTGCAGTTCATTCATATATTGGGCAGGATGAATTTTGGGAAGATTTATACTAGACAGGACACATCCATTAATGCATTTTCTTTTCTAATGTGTACAACACCAGACACAGTGGGATACACAGACAAAGAAACACTCGCCTTGTCAAACGACTTACTAGAACAGTCCACTCAAAACCAAAAAAAAAAAAAAAAAAAAAAAAACAAAAAACGCCTTTCCTACCTATTCTCAGAACATGAGACAGAACCACAAATCCAAACCCACTCCCACAAAGGCACCTTCTTTCCCCAAGTAGGTCTGTGACAACCCGGAGTGTCCTCTGACTGGTGAGCCATACAATGTTTCCCCGAATTGGCCTGTCTTGTCTCAGATCTGGTCTCCTTGTCCAACTCTGTGAAGTTGAGAGGAGCCAGCGGTGAGCCACTACCTGTTTTCTCAGAAAAGGTCCCTCTTCAGAGCTCTACTGGCATTTGGCCATCCTCACATCAGTAGGTACCAAGAAAGGCTGACTTTGTCCTTGGAAAATCCAAACAAGTGAGCCCACTGGGACTGGGACTGGGACTGGGACTGCCACTGGGTGGCTTCTTGGATAACAAGTTCAGAGAGTTCCATCACCAAGGAAATGAGGTATGTCACTTTCTTTGGAGCTGAATGAGGTGACTGCCTTGGCAACCACTTTGTCCTAACAGTTGCTTCCAAGAGTCCCAAGAGATGGAGCCAGCCGCTCCTTCTTGTGACACTTTCACAAGTTAGAATGGAATATAAACGATAGCCAAACGGGAACAGCTCTCCACACAGGCCTGTTTTGGTCAGTCTTCTCTACAATAAGAAGAGAGAGGCTGATTCAGACACGTCCCTTCGTTCTAACTAGGTTTTTTTGCCATGGAAGATGACTTTTGCTCACTCAGGTCCTTCATACATGCCTACAACTTGTGCAAGTATCATTTCTGCATGGACCTTTGAGGTTCTCAGCAGGTGGACGGTCCCCTACTTTCCTGTATTGTAAGAACAACTCTGTTCCTGCTCTTTTGTGAAATGAGTTTGAGGGAACAGTGTATGTTTATGGTTAATAACAGGTTCGATTTGGGTTAGGAATCATTCTGTGCGATGAATAATAGTGTTGGAAACCTGTGATATTTACAAGAATATAGAGGTGAAATATAAGTATGAAAACAGAAATCTAGGTATGATTTGAAGCCCAGAAGGGCATTGAGCCCTTGATTGGGATACTTAGCTACGAATTATGTTCTGCAAATATGTCTCATATAATTCGATATACAATGGCATAGGACCTTGTACCTTGGATGATTGAATGTAGAAGAGAACATCCAGTCAAAAAGGGATAGTTGCTAGGATCATGAAGCTAGTCGGTAGGTTTAGGTGGAAGAGTGAGTATATGATTTGCACCAAAAGTTCTTTAGCAATAGGGTTTCGGTTAGAGACTGAATTTAAATGTCAGCACATATGAAGAGTCAGTCACTAGGATGAGCTGGGGAAAATATGCATAAAAGCAGATATCAATAGAGACATTACAAAATTAGGCAAAGTATAAAGTGACTGATAGGATTAGACATGTTCAACAGTGTTGAGTTTCAATATATAATCTTAGGAAGAAACAAATATGTAGTCACCAATAGGATTGGCATTTGAGAGCATTACGAAACCTGGACATGGATGTTTTTAGTAATCCGTGTTCACTTTCCATTTAGGCCTTGGTGCAATCATAAGTATGGCCAGTAAATTTTTTGTCCAGAATATTACTGGGATAAAATGTATATGTAGATCAGGTGACATGAGTATTTCTTCCACCATTTCTGGGAGCAATATATTAAAGATGTAAAATTAGTATTGGGGTTACAAAGAGGTGCACCCTGTGTCTATGAATATAGAGATAAAGCATGAATAGACCATACTGTGAATAAATAATATAACTTGTTCCAATTTTAAATAATGGATTTAACTGATATCTGAAAAATTACAGGAAATCTTATATTGATATACAATCATTCATTCCAACCAATTATACATCTAATTGTAATATTAGTGTTTTGGTTTATCATGAAGAGTGTGTGAGTTTTGCTTCAAAAGTGATTATGGAAATCGAAAATAATGTGTTTGGAAAGAAGTCTCATAAAAAGAACAGTCAGGAAACCTGGAGGAATATATATGTTGTGAAGCAGGAAGTGATTGAAAGTAAAACAAATGCCTATAAGTTTGCTAATTTGTGGATGAAATATATATCCAATGATGTGCATAAACTCATGAAATAGTAATGTACCAGTGTTGAGTAAAAATGAACGTCAAAATACACATCATGTCCCATAGGAATCTACTTGCATTGATATTAAACTGGGTCAGTTACTGTAGAAATATTAGGATTCGCGTGCATCATTCACCAAAGTTAGTATTCTTTTTTTTTAATTTTTATTTATGGTTGTTAAAAACATTACATAGTTCTTGATATATCATATATCGCATTTTGATTCAAGTGGGTTATGAACTCCCATTTTTACCCCGTATCCAGATTGCAGAATCACATCAGTTACACATCCATTGATTCACATATAGCCATACTAGTGTCTGTTCTATTCTGCTGCCTTTCCTATCCTCTACTGTCCCCCCTCCCATCCCCTCTCCTCCCCTCTTCTCTCTCTACCCACTCTACAGTAATAAATTTCTCCCCCTTGTATTATTTTTCCCTTTTCCCACACTTCCTTTTGTATAAAATTTTGTATAACCCTGAGGCTCTCCTCCCATTTCCATGCAATTTCCCTTCTCTCTCCCTTTCCCTTCCACCTCTCATCCCTGTTTAGTGTTAATCTTCTTCTCATGCTCTTCGTCACTACTCTGTTCTTAGTTACTCTCCTTATATCAAAGAAGACATTGGGCATTTGTTTTTTAGGGATTGGCTAGGTTCACTTAGCATAATCTGCTCTAATGCCATCCATTTCCCTGCAAATTCTAAGATTTTGTCATTTTTAAATGCAGAGTAATACTCCATTGTGTATAAATGCCACATTATTTTTATTCATTCTTCCATTGAAGGGCATATAGCTTGGTTCCACAGTCTTGCTATTGTGAATTGTGCTGCTCTGAACATCGATGTAGCAGTGTCCCTGTAGCATGCTCTTTTTAGGTCTTTAGGTTTTAGACCGAGAAGGGGAATATCTGGGTCAAATGGTGGTTCCATTGCCAGCTTTCCAAGAAATCTCCATACTGCTTTCCCATTTGGCTGCACCAATTTGCAGTCCCACCAGCAATGTACAAGTTTACCTGTTTCCCCATATCCTCGACAGCACTTGTTGTTGTTTGACTTCATAATGGCTGCCAATCTTACTGGAGTGAGATGGTATCTTAGGGTGGTTTTGATTCACATTTCTCTGACTGCTGGAGATGGTGAGCATTTTTTTATGTACTTGTTGATTGATTGTATGTCCTCCTCTGAGCAGTGTCTGTTCAGGTCCTTGGCCCATTTGTTGATTGTGTTATTTGTTATCTTATTGACTAATTTTTTGAGTTCTTTGTATACTCTGGATATTAGGGCTCTATCTGAAGTGTGAGGAGTAAAGATTTGTTCTTAGGATGTAGGCTCCCTATTTACCTCTCTTATTGTTTCTTTTGCTGAGAAAAAACTTTTTAGTTTGAGTAAGTCCCATTTGTTGATTCTAGCTATTAACTCTTGTGCTATGGGTGTCCTATTGAGGAATTTGGAGCCCGACCCCACAGTATGTAGATCATAGCCAACTTTTTCTTCTATCAGGCGCCGTGTCTCTGATTTGTTATCAAGCTCCTTGATCCATTTTGAGTTAACTTTTGTGCATGGCGAGAGAAAGGGATTCAGTTTCATTTTGTTGCATATGGATTTCCAGCTTTCCCAGCACCAATTATTGAAGATGCTATCCTTCATCCATTGCATGCTTTTAGCCCCTTTATCAAATATGAGATAGTTGAAGTTTTGTGGATTGGTTTCTGTGTCCTCTAATCTGTACCATTGTTCCACCCGCCTGTTTTGGTACCAGTATTATGCTATTTTTGTTACTATTGCTCTGCAGTATACTTTGAAGTCTGATATCGCTATATCGCCTGATTCACACTTCCTGCTTATCATTGTTTTTGCTATTCTGGGTCTTTTATTTTTCCATATGAATTTCATGATTGCTTTCTCTATTTCTACAAGAAATGCCATTAGGATTTTGATTGGCATTGCATTAAACCTATAGAGAACTTTTGGTAATATCGCCATTTTGATAATGTTAGTTCTGCCTATATATGAACAGGGTACATTTTTACAACTTTTAAGATCTTCCTCTATTATTCTCTTTAGGGTTCTGTAGTTTTCATTTTATGAGACTTGCACCTCTTTTGTTAGGCTGATTCCCAATTATTTTTTGTAGGATATTGTGAATGTAGTGGTTGTCCTCATTTCCGTTTCAGAGGATTTTTTGCTGATATACAGGAATGCCTTTGATTTATGCGTGTTGATTTTATATCCTGCCACTTTGCTGAATTCATTCATTAGCTCTATTAGTTTCTTTGTAGACCCTTTTGGGTCTGCTAGGTATAGAATCATGTCATCTCTAATAGTGATAATTTAAGTTCTTCTTTTCCTGTTTTTATGGCTTTAATTTTTTTTGTTTGTCTAATTGCTCTCGCCAGTGTTTCACGAACTATGTTGAACGGAAGTGGTGAAAGAGGGCATCCCTTTCTTGTTCCAGATTTTAGGGGGAATGCCTTCAATTATTCTCCATTCAGAATGATGCTAGCCTGAGGCTTAGCAGAGATTGCTTTTACAATATTGAGGTATGTTCCTGTTATCCCTAGTTTTTCTAGAGTTTTGAACATAAAGGTATGCTGTACTTTGTCGAATGCTTTCTCTGCATCTATCCAGATGATCATATGGTTCTTATTTTTAAGTCTATTGATGTGATGAATAACATTTATTGATTTCCCTATATTGATCCAGCCTTGCATCCCACGGATGAGTCCTACTTGATCATGTACACAATTTTTTTGATATGCTTTTGTATCTGATTTGCTAGAATTTAATTGAGGATTTTTGCCTCTAGGTTCATTAGAGATATTGGTCTGTAGTTTTCTTTCTTTCAAGTGTCTTTTTCTGGTGTAGGAATCAGGGTGATGGTGGCCTCATAGAATGAATTTGGAAGTTCTCCTTCTTTTTCAATTTCCTGAAATAGCTTGAAAAGCATTGGTATTATTTTCTCTTTAAAGTTTTTGTAAAACTCTGCTGTATACCCATCGGGTCCTGGGCTTTTCTTACTTGGTAGTGTTTTGATGGTTTCTTCTATTTCCTCAATTGATATTGGTCTGTTTAGGTTGTCTATAACCTCCTGACTCAATCTGGGCACATCAAATGACTTAAGAAATTTATCGATGCCTTCACTCTCTTCTATTTTATTGGAGTATAAAGATTCAAAATATTTTCTTATTATCTTCTGTATTTCTGAAATATCTCTTGTGATATTGTCTCTTTCATCCTGTATGCTAGTAATTTGAGTTCTCTCTCTTTTTTTCTTCATTACCATGGCTAAGGTTCTGTCGGTTTTATTTATTTTTTCAAAGAACCAAATGGGTTGACGTGTCCTCCGCGCTGGCAGGCCGCTGGGCCTGTTTCTCCATTCGGTTGCAGGTCTGCCTACCTTGCGGGAGTGGGTGGTGGCTCTGCTTTGCCCCTTCTCCAATTGGGGTGTCGTGACTATCACCACTTCTGTTCAACATAGTTCGTGAAACACTGGCGAGAGCAATTAGACAGACAAAAAAAATTAAAGCCATATAAACAGGAAAAGAAGAACTTAAATTATCACTATTAGAGATGACATGATTCTATACCTAGCAGACCCAAAAGGGTCTACAAAGAAACTAATAGAGCTAATGAATGAATTCAGCAAAGTGGCAGGATATAAAATCAACACGCATAAATCAAAGGCATTCCTGTATATCAGCAAAAAATCCTCTGAAACGGAAATGAGGACAACCACTACATTCACAATATCCTAAAAAAAATAATTGGGAATCAGCCTAACAAAAGAGGTGCAAGTCTCATAAAATGAAAACTACAGAACCCTAAAGAGAATAATAGAGGAAGATCTTAAAAGATGTAAAAATGTACCCTGTTCATATATAGGCAGAACTAACATTATCAAAATGGCGATATTACCAAAAGTTCTCTATAGGTTTAATGCAATGCCAATCAAAATCCTAATGGCATTTCTTGTAGAAATAGAGAAAGCAATCATGAAATTCATATGGAAAAATAAAAGACCCAGAATAGCAAAAACAATGATAAGCAGGAAGTGTGAATCAGGCGATATAGCGATATCAGACTTCAAAGTATAGTGCAGAGCAATAGTAACAAAAATAGCATAATACTGGTACCAAAACAGGCGGGTGGAACAATGGTACAGATTAGAGGACACAGAAACCAATCCACAAAACTTCAACTATCTCATATTTGATAAAGGGGCTAAAAGCATGCAATGGATGAAGGATAGCTTCTTCAATAATTGGTGCTGGGAAAGCTGGAAATCCATATGCAACAAAATGAAACTGAATCCCTTTCTCTCGCCATGCACAAAAGTTAACTCAAAATGGATCAAGGAGCTTGATAACAAATCAGAGACACGGCGCCTGATAGAAGAAAAAGTTGGCTATGATCTACATACTGTGGGGTCGGGCTCCAAATTCCTCAATAGGACACCCATAGCACAAGAGTTAATAGCTAGAATCAACAAATGGGACTTACTCAAACTAAAAAGTTTTTTCTCAGCAAAAGAAACAATAAGAGAGGTAAATAGGGAGCCTACATCCTAAGAACAAATCTTTACTCCTCACACTTCAGATAGAGCCCTAATATCCAGAGTATACAAAGAACTCAAAAAATTAGTCAATAAGATAACAAATAACACAATCAACAAATGGGCCAAGGACCTGAACAGACACTGCTCAGAGGAGGACATACAATCAATCAACAAGTACATAAAAAAATGCTCACCATCTCCAGCAGTCAGAGAAATGTGAATCAAAACCACCCTAAGATACCATCTCACTCCAGTAAGATTGGCAGCCATTATGAAGTCAAACAACAACAAGTGCTGTCGAGGATATGGGGAAACAGGTAAACTTGTACATTGCTGGTGGGACTGCAAATTGGTGCAGCCAAATGGGAAAGCAGTATGGAGATTTCTTGGAAAGCTGGCAATGGAACCACCATTTGACCCAGATATTCCCCTTCTCGGTCTAAAACCTAAAGACCTAAAAAGAGCATGCTACAGGGACACTGCTACATCGATGTTCAGAGCAGCACAATTCACAATAGCAAGACTGTGGAACCAAGCTATATGCCCTTCAATGGAAGAATGAATAAAAATAATGTGGCATTTATACACAATGGAGTATTACTCTGCATTTAAAAATGACAAAATCTTAGAATTTGCAGGGAAATGGATGGCATTAGAGCAGATTATGCTAAGTGAACCTAGCCAATCCCTAAAAAACAAATGCCCAATGTCTTCTTTGATATAAGGAGAGTAACTAAGAACAGAGTAGTGACGAAGAGCATGAGAAGAAGATTAACACTAAACAGGGATGAGAGGTGGAAGGGAAAGGGAGAGAGAAGGGAAATTGCATGGAAATGGGAGGAGAGCCTCAGGGTTATACAAAATTTTATACAAAAGGAAGTGCGGGAAAAGGGAGAAATAATACAAGGGGGAGAAATTTATTACTGTAGAGTGGGTAGAGAGAGAAGAGGGGAGGAGAGGGGATGGGAGGGGGGACAGTAGAGGATAGGAAAGGCAGCAGAATAGAACAGACACTAGTATGGCTATATGTGAATCAATGGATGTGTAACTGATGTGATTCTGCAATCTGGATACGGGGTAAAAATGGGAGTTCATAACCCACTTGAATCAAAATGCGATATATGATATATCAAGAACTATGTAATGTTTTTAACAACCATAAATAAAAATTAAAAAAAAAGAATACTAACTTTGGTGAATGATGCACGCGAATCCTAATATTTCTACAGTAACTGACCCAGTTTAATATCAATGCAAGTAGATTCCTATGGGACATGATGTGTATTTTGACGTTCATTTTTACTCAACACTGGTACATTACTATTTCATGAGTTTATGCACATCATTGGATATATATTTCATCCACAAATTAGCAAACTTATAGGCATTTGTTTTACTTTCAATCACTTCCTGCTTCACAACATATATATTCCTCCAGGTTTCCTGACTGTTCTTTTTATGAGACTTCTTTCCAAACACATTATTTTCGATTTCCATAATCACTTTTGAAGCAAAACTCACACACTCTTCATGATAAACCAAAACACTAATATTACAATTAGATGTATAATTGGTTGGAATGAATGATTGTATATCAATATAAGATTTCCTGTAATTTTTCAGATATCAGTTAAATCCATTATTTAAAATTGGAACAAGTTATATTATTTATTCACAGTATGGTCTATTCATGCTTTATCTCTATATTCATAGACACAGGGTGCACCTCTTTGTAACCCCAATACTAATTTTACGTCTTTAATATATTGCTCACAGAAATGGTGGAAGAAATACTCATGTCACCTGATCTACATATACATTTTATCCCAGTAATATTCTGGACAAAAAATTTACTGGCCATACTTATGATTGCACCAAGGCCTAAATGGAAAGTGAACACGGATTACTAAAAACATCCATGTCCAGGTTTCGTAATGCTCTCAAATGCCAATCCTATTGGTGACTACATATTTGTTTCTTCCTAAGATTATATATTGAAACTCAACACTGTTGAACATGTCTAATCCTATCAGTCACTTTATACTTTGCCTAATTTTGTAATGTCTCTATTGATATCTGCTTTTATGCATATTTTCCCCAGCTCATCCTAGTGACTGACTCTTCATATGTGCTGACATTTAAATTCAGTCTCTAACCGAAACCCTATTGCTAAAGAACTTTTGGTGCAAATCATATACTCACTCTTCCACCTAAACCTACCGACTAGCTTCATGATCCTAGCAACTATCCCTTTTTGTCTGGATGTTCTCTTCTACATTCAATCATCCAAGGTACAAGGTCCAATGCCATTGTATATCGAATTATATGAGACATATTTGCAGAACATAATTCGTAGCTAAGTATCCCAATCAAGGGCTCAATGCCCTTCTGGGCTTCAAATCATACCTAGATTTCTGTTTTCATACTTATATTTCACCTCTATATTCTTGTAAATATCACAGGTTTCCAACACTATTATTCATCGCACAGAATGATTCCTAACCCAAATCGAACCTGTTATTAACCATAAACATACACTGTTCCCTCAAACTCATTTCACAAAAGAGCAGGAACAGAGTTGTTCTTACAATACAGGAAAGTAGGGGACCGTCCACCTGCTGAGAACCTCAAAGGTCCATGCAGAAATGATACTTGCACAAGTTGTAGGCATGTATGAAGGACCTGAGTGAGCAAAAGTCATCTTCCATGGCAAAAAAACCTAGTTAGAACGAAGGGACGTGTCTGAATCAGCCTCTCTCTTCTTATTGTAGAGAAGACTGACCAAAACAGGCCTGTGTGGAGAGCTGTTCCCGTTTGGCTATCGTTTATATTCCATTCTAACTTGTGAAAGTGTCACAAGAAGGAGCGGCTGGCTCCATCTCTTGGGACTCTTGGAAGCAACTGTTAGGACAAAGTGGTTGCCAAGGCAGTCACCTCATTCAGCTCCAAAGAAAGTGACATACCTCATTTCCTTGGTGATGGAACTCTCTGAACTTGTTATCCAAGAAGCCACCCAGTGGCAGTCCCAGTCCCAGTCCCAGTCCCAGTGGGCTCACTTGTTTGGATTTTCCAAGGACAAAGTCAGCCTTTCTTGGTACCTACTGATGTGAGGATGGCCAAATGCCAGTAGAGCTCTGAAGAGGGACCTTTTCTGAGAAAACAGGTAGTGGCTCACCGCTGGCTCCTCTCAACTTCACAGAGTTGGACAAGGAGACCAGATCTGAGACAAGACAGGCCAATTCGGGGAAACATTGTATGGCTCACCAGTCAGAGGACACTCCGGGTTGTCACAGACCTACTTGGGGAAAGAAGGTGCCTTTGTGGGAGTGGGTTTGGATTTGTGGTTCTGTCTCATGTTCTGAGAATAGGTAGGAAAGGCGTTTTTTGTTTTTTTTTTTTTTTTTTTTTTGGTTTTGAGTGGACTGTTCTAGTAAGTCGTTTGACAAGGCGAGTGTTTCTTTGTCTGTGTATCCCACTGTGTCTGGTGTTGTACACATTAGAAAAGAAAATGCATTAATGGATGTGTCCTGTGTAGTATAAATCTTCCCAAAATTCATCCTGCCCAATATATGAATGAACTGCAGCTTGTCTTATCAATGGGAAACACCTGCTATCTTCCTAAGTTGCTGTTTTCTTCCTAAATTCTGGCCACTCTGCAGAATAGGCTCACGGTTTTGTGTACAAGATATGTACCACCTCCAAGCTATCTGACATGGCCAAGTACTGGAGAGCTGAAGAGAATGGCGAGCATCTCAGAAAACTCAGATATCAGTGTGACCAGGAAACTCTCAGTTGAGAGACCCTGCTTTGGACTTTTTGTTTAAGTACTGTTCTCTTGCACTGAATATCTGGAAGGATTTTGCTTCCGGCCACCCCTTTGTGAAGCCTGAAGAATATAGTTTTGAAATGGAAATGAATGGGCATCACCTGTGGCTCTTTGCTTTATTGCTTTCGAAAGGGATGTGGCTGAATTAGCATCTTGGCCTTGTTTGTGGCTGTGATTTAGATTCTAAGCACATGATGGATCTAAAGAATGATTCCATGTGTACGTTCAAAACCATAATGACAAAAAATCAGTCATTGTGGATGATGTCTCTTGCCTTCCTGTGTTAGGTTCCTGACCTCCATCAAGTGAAAATATGGATTCTTTGTGTCAAATGAGTTCTTCCAAGCCCTGCAGAGGGGCTTGGGTTTTCGCATGACTCCAAATCACATATAGAATCTATACCTGAAAGTCAGTAGGACTCAAATTGGAAAAACACAGCAGTATTTACGGCAGGCTTATTTGATCACTCCTGGTTCACAGGAAGGGTGTCAAGGACACCCTGACTTTAGGGAAATGAGGGGCAAGGGAGCATTTTTTGGACACTGTCTTTGTTTGCACCCCTAATGGAAACCTCCAGCCAGAGGTGACTATATGGAAGAAGATGAGGGACATGTGGAAATGTTTTGGTTTTAATTTTGGTCATTTGTTTGGCGGTTGGAAGAAATGACTGGGTCCACGTGGGCTTGAAATCTGGTGTGATTCCCCTTAGAGACTGAGTTGTGAAACTGACCTCAGAGAAGTATTGCCATGAATTTTATTTGGATTTTAGGAGGCCATGCATGAGAGTCGCCCTTGGAAACTGACATCTAGGCCCAGGGTGGCTTTCCACAGAGCCCTGGGAATCTCAGCCAGGATATCACATGATTTTATTCTTAAAGACATGGCAGCCATATTTGAGAGTTGAAACACACATAGGCCACACATTGTAGACTTCAATGGGCCTGGCTTCATGTGACCTTTTGGACACTCTTTCGGAAGCCTTGCCTGTGAGAGTTCTCCAGAGCTTTCATTGAATTGAGCTTCCTCAACATTTAATGGTTACTGAATGAATTGAAACCCACAGTGCCTCCAACTTCATCATTGAAAAATGGCTAGATAAATACCATGAAATTTTTGAAATTCCCATGACCAGGTGGCACTGGAGAACCTTTGGATGTCCTATTGCTGATCATGAGTATACCAGACAGATCCTTGTATGACTGGGTTTCATGAAAATGGTGTAGAACAGAGATTCCAGTATTTTGGAGCCTTCTGAGTAGTGGGCCAAGAGCAGTGGTGGACAGGTGTGTGATAAATCTTCAGTGGTACGGCCATGAGGATCTACCATTGTATTCCAAATGGCATGTTACTGACATGGTGCAGCCAGCAGACTCTTATATGTAAAGGCATCTTGTTATATGGAGAGGTTTCAGGGCAATGTTCAGAATCAGGTTGATATGGACAAGGGGGCAATGGGGCAAGCTATGAGGAATAAAAGCATGGTTGGTGCATTCTCTTGCAGACCGTGGCCCACCACACGTGACAGAACTCCCTCCAGCACTGTGTCCCATTTGAGCTCCTTGTATGTCATGAAGCAAATACTAAACTCCCAGTTCAGTAGCAAAAACATCACAAAAAGTGGACGAGGACCAAATGGCTTCACAGTCAACACGGGGAGACACTTAGTCCCCTGTGGCCACAGTTTACCTTCAAAGAGATAATTCAGCACTGCTGCTCATCTTCATTGGAAAATAAGAAGACATGTCCTCCAGGTCACATAGATGCAGACCCAGCTTTGATGGTCTCACTACAAAGGAAGTCAAATCTCCTGACAACAACATATATTTCAAGTGCCCAAACTCAGAGGCAGTTTCTCAAAAAGTTTTTAGGCCAGCAGAGCTTCATGTTTGTGGATTGTTTACCCTGTCCCTTACTTTTGGAAACTCCTCTACCACCTCCAAAGTTGTGAATTCCAGAGCATTTCCATTTCAGATATGTATTCACTGATTTTCTAACTCTTTTCCTCTATTTGTGTCTTAATTGGGGCGAAGGTATTGACAAGGCATTGCATTGGATGAGACTGGAAGGATATTTGTGCAGCACATATTTGCATACACATTAAATTCATTTTCCAATTTTCCTTTCGAAATACTGAATCCCTGACACTAATACCTACCTACTAGAGTCAGACTACTCATCCTAATATAAAGGAGAAAAATAACCCAAACACAATAGAAATACAAGCAGTTCAGAGGAGGCATGTTGTATACTTGGACTTGCCTTTTGCATTATATAAGGTAGGAGTTATAAATTTAGTCAATTTTTAATTGAAATAGTCCTCCATGTTTTTTTAAAGTTAACAGATATGTGTATTCTTGTTCCCCTTTCTCTGTAGCCTATTCACCCATATATATTCATATGCACATATAGAATCCTACCTGGTATCACATGTACATTTTTGTGAGGTGGCTGACTTGGCAGATACAAGTTGTGAGAAGAGTTTACTACTCTTAAACGCTGTTGGAACTGAAAATTTAACCTACAAGCTTCCTAGTAGAACAACATTATACATTAGCTCATGTTCAGTAAAATAAATATTTTGCATCTGTGGATGATATATATTTAATGATGAATTTTGATTGCCATATATATTGCTTCTTTTTAATGTCTGTATGTGTTTTTTTTGTATCTATAAATACACTCTCCAGGTTTTTCAAAATATAAAATATATGTGTCTTATATATACTCTCTAAATTTGTTCATGTTCATGTACGTGGATTCATAATCAACTTTTCACAAGATTATTTTCAGACATATTCATCTACCTGAAATATATATTTGTTTACTAGTACTGAAAACTAACTTCAGTGAATGGTGCATACAAATGCTAATAATTCTACAGTAACTAACCCAGTTTAACATCAATGCAAGTAGATTCCTATGGGACATGATATGTAATTTGACGTTTATTTGTATTCAACACTGGTACATTACTTTTTCTTCAGTGTTTGCACAACATAGGATTTATATTTCATCCACAAGTTCACAAATTTATAGGCATTTGTTTCAACTTTAATCACTTCTTGCTTCAGAACACGTGTATTGTCAGGGTGTCTTGACTGGTCTTTAAATGAGAATTCTTTCCAAACATATTATTTTCAATTTTCATAATCACTATTGAAGCAAATCTCACATACTCTCCATGATAAACCAAAACACTAATATTACCATTAGATGTATGTCTGTTTGGAATGAATGATTATATATCAATATAAGATTTCTTATAATTTCTCAGATATCAGTTCAATCCATTATTTAAAGTTGGAACAAGTTATATTATTTATTCACTTATGGTCAATTCATGATTTATCTCTATATTCATAGACACAGGGTACACCTCTTTGTACCCCCAATACTAATATTACGTCTTCAATATATTGCTTCCAGAAATGGTGGTAGAAATACTCATGTGACCTTATCTACATATACATTTTATCACAGTAATATTCTGAACAAAAAATGTAAAGGTCACACTTATGATTGTACCAAAGCCGAAATGGAAAGTGTACATGGATTACTAAAACATCCATGTCCAGGTTGCCTAATGCTCTCAAATGTCAATCCTATTGGTGACTACATATTTGTTTCTTCCTAAGATTATATACTGAAACTCAACCCTGTAGAAAATGTCTAATCCTATCACTCATTTTATACTTTGCCTGATTTCATAATGTCTCTATTGATATCTGCTTTTCTACATATATTCCCCAGCTCATTATAGTTACTGACTCTTCATATGTGCTGACATTTACATTCGTTCTCTAACCAAATCCCTATTGGGAAAGAACTTTTGGTGCAAATCCTATACTCACTCTTCTTCCTAAACATACCAAATATCTTCCTAATCCTACCTACTATCCCTTTTTGACTGGATGTTCTCTTCTACATTCAATCATCCAAGGTACAAGGTCCTATGCCATTGTATATCAAATTATCTGAGACATATTTGCAGAACATAATTCAAAGCTAAGTATACCAGTCAAGGGCCCAATGGTTTTCTGGGCTTCAAATCATACCTAGATTTCTGTTTTCATACTTTTATTTCACCTCTATATTCTTGTACATATCGTAGGTTCCCAATACCATTATTCATGGCACAGAATGATTTATAACCCAAATCGAACCTGTGATTAACCCGAAACATACACTGTTCCCTCAATCTCATTTTACAGAAGAGCAGGGACAAAGTTGTTCTTACAGTACAGGAAAGTAGGGTACCTTCTACCTGCCGAGAATCTCAAAGGTCCATGCAGAAATGATACCTGGAGATGTTTTAGGCAGGTATGAAAGACCTGAGAGAGCAAAAGTCATCTTCCATGGCAAACAACCTCGTCAGAATGAAGGAATGTGTCTGAATCAGCCTCTCTCTTCTTGTTGTAGAGAAGATGGACCAAACCAGGCCTGGGTGGAGAGTTTTACCCAGGTTCCTATGGTTGATATACCATTCCAACTTGTTAAAGTGTCACAGGAAGTAGGGGCCAGCTCCATCTCATGGGACCCTTGGAAGCAACTTTTAGGATAAAGTGGTTGCCAGGGCAGTGACCTCATTCAGTTCCAAAGAAAGTGACATACGTCATTTCCTTGTTGATGCAACTCTCTGAACTTGGTATCCAAGAAGCCAGGCACCCAGAAGGAGTCCCTGTCCCAGTCTCAGGGGGCTCACTTGGTTGGATTTAACAAGAATAGAGTCAGTCTTTCTTGGTACCTACTGATGTGAGGAAGCACAAATGCCAGGAGAGCTCTGAAGAGGGACCTTTCCTGAGAAAGATGGTAGTGGCTCACCAATTTTTTCTGACAACTTCAGAGAGTTGGCCAAGGAAACCAGATCTGATAGAAGACAGGCCATTTTGGGGAACATAGTTTTGCCCACCAGTCAGAGGACTCTCTGGATAGTCAAAGACCTACTTGGGGGAAGGAGGTGCCTTTGTGGGCAGTGGGTGTGTGTTTGTTATTTTGTCTCATGTTCTGAGAATAGGTAGGAAAGTCGCTTTGTTTGGTTTGGAGTGGACTGTTTCTAGTAAGTCGTTTGACAAGACTAGTATTCCTATGTCTGTGTATCCCACTGTGTTCGTTGTTGTAGACATTAGAAAAGATAATGCATTAATGGATGTCTAGTCTAGTATAAATCATCCCATAATTCATACTAGCCAATTAGTGAATGGACTGCAACTTGTCTTATCCATGGGCAACACCTGCTATCTTCCTAAGTTCCTGTTTTCTTCCTGAATTCTGGCCACTCTCCAGAATTGGCTCATGGTTTTGTTTCCAAGATATGTACCACCTCCAAGCTCTGTGACACGGCCATGTACTGGATAGCTGAAGATAATAGCGAGATTCTCAGAAAACTCAGATATAAGTGTGACCAGGAAAGTCTCAGTGTAGAGACCATGTTTTGCACCTTTTCTTACATATTGTTCTGTTGCCCTGAATGTAGGATATCAGTGTGACCAGGAAAGTCTCAGTGGAGAGACCATGATTGGGTCTTTTGCTTAACTATTTTTCTGTTGCAATGAATGTCTGGAAGGTCTTTGCCTCAGGCCACCCCTTTGTGAAGCCTGAAGAATATAGTTTTGAAATGGAAATTAATGGGCATCACCTGTGGCTTTTTGCTTAATTGCTTTGGAAAGGGATGTGGCTGAATTAGCCTCTTGGCCTTGTGTGTGGCTGTGACTTAGATTCTCAGCACCTGATGGATCTAATGAATGATCCCATGTGTGCATCCCAAACCAAAATAGCCAAAAGATCAGTCATTGTGGATGAAGTCACATGCCTTCCTCTGTTAGGTTCCTGACCTCCATCAAGTGAAAATAGAGATTCTTTGGGTCAAATGAGTTCTTCCAAGCCCTGCAGAGGTGCTTGGGGTTTCGCATGACTCCAAATCACATAAAGAATCTATATCTGAAAGTCAGTAGGCCTCAAATTGGAGAAACAGAGCAGTATTAAAGGCATGCTTATTTGATCATTCCTGTTTCACAGGAAGGGTGTCCTGGACATCCTGACTTTAGGCAAATGAGGGGCAAGCAAGCTTATTTTGGAAACTGTCTTTGGCTGCACCCCTGATGGAAACCTTCAGCCAGAGGTGATGATGAGTGACTACATGGAAGAAGATTAGTATCATGTGGGAGTGTTTTGGTTATAATTTTGGTCATTTGTGTCTCGGTTGGAAGAAATGACTGGGTCCACCTAGGCTTGAACTCTGGTTTGATTCCCCTTAGATACTGAGTTGTGGAACTGAACTCAGAGAAGTATTGCCATGAATTTTGTTGGGATTTTAGGAGGACACGCATAAGAGTCGTCCTTGGAAACTGAGATCTAGGCCCAGGGTGGCTTTCAAAAGAGCACTGGGAATCTCAGCCCGTATATAACATGAATTTATTATAAAGACTTGGAAGGCTGAGTTGAGAGTCAAAACACACATGGGCCTCACATTTAGACCTCAATGGGCCTGGCTTCATGTGACCTTTTTGGGCACTCTTTGGGAAGCCTTGCCTGTGAGAGTTTTCCAGAGCTTTCATTGAAATGTGCTTCCTCAACATTTAATGATTCCTGAATGAATAGAAACCCACAGTGCCTCCAACTTCATCTTTGAAAAATGGCTAGATAAAAACCATGAAATTTTTGAAATTTCCATGACCAGGTGGCACTGGAAAACTTTTGGATGCCCTGTTGCTGATCATGAGAATACCAGACAGTGCCTTGATTGACTGGGTTTCATGAAAATGGTGTATAACAGAGATGCCAGTAAGTTGGATCCTGCTGAGTAGTGGCCCAGAGCAGTGGCGGGCAGGTGCTTGATAAAACATCGGTGGTAGTGCCATGAGGATCTACCATTGGATTCCAAATGGCTTGTGACTGACATGGTGCAGCCAGGAAACCCTTATATGTAAAGGCATCTTGTTATATGGAGAGGTTTCAGGGCAATGTTCTGAATCATGTTGCTATTGTCAAGGGGGCAAGCTACGTGGGATAAAACTGGTTGGTGCATTCTCCTGCAGACCCTTCCCCCCACACCTGACAGAACTCTCTTCCAGTACTGTGTCTCATTTGAACTCGTTGTATTTTGTGAAGCAAATACCAAACTCCCAGAGCAGCATCAAAAACACCACGAAAATTAGAGGATGACCAAATGGCTTCACAGTCGACACGGGGAGACACTTATCCCTTAGAGGCCACAGTTTACCTACAAAGAGAGAATTCAGCACTGCTGCCTCATTACATTGGAGAATAAGTAACCATGTCATCCAGGTCACATAGATTCAAATCCAGCTTTGATGCTCTCACTACAAAGTAAGCTAAAGCTCCTGACAACAACATATATTTCAAGTGCCCAACCTCAAAGGCAAATTCTCAAAAAACTTTAGACCAGCAGAGCTCCATGTTTGTGGAGAGTTTACTCTGTCCATTACATTTAGAAACTCCTCTACCAGCTCCAATGGTGTGAAATCTGGAGCATTTTCCATTCCATATAGGTATTGACAGATTTTTTTAACTCTTCTCCTCTAATTGTGTCTTACTTGAGGCGAAGGTAATGTCAAGGCATTGTTCTGGATGAGAGTCGGAAGATTTTTCTGTAGCATATGTTTGCATACACATTGGATTCAATTTCCTATTTTCCATTCAAAATACTGAATCCCTGACACTAACCCATACCCTACCAGACTCTGACTACTAATCCTAATATGATGGAGAAAAATAACCCAAACAGAATAGATATACAAGCAGTTCAGTGGAGGCATGTTGTATAGTTGGACTTGCCTTCTGCATGATACAGAGCAGGAGTTATAGATCTAGTCAATTGATTGTTGAAATAGTTCTCCATGTATTTTTAAATTTAACAAATATGTGAATTCCTGTCTCCCTTTTTCTGTAGCCTATTCAGCATGTGTATTTTTATATGCACATATAGAATCCTACTTGGTACCACATGTACATTCTTGTGATTTGGTGGACTTGGCAGATACAAATTGTGAGACGAGATCACTCCTACTTAACCCTGTTGGTACTGAATATTCAAACTATGTTTGAGATTCCTAGTTGAACAACATTTTACATAAATCCATGTTCAGTAAAATGAATATTTTTAGATCTGTGGATGATATATATTTTATGATGAATTTTGATTGACATACACATTGCTACTTTTTTTGTCTTGTGTACTCTCCAGATTTTTCAAAATATGAAATATATGTGTCTTATCTACACTCCCTAAATATGTTCATGATCATGTATGTGGATTTATAATCAACTATTCACAAGATTATTCTCAGAAATATTCATCCACCTGAAATTTGCCTAATGCTCTCAAATATCAATCCGATTGTTGACTACATATTGGTTTTTTCCTAAGATTATATATTCAAACTCAACCCTGTTCAAAATGTATAATCCTATCACTCACTTTATACTTTGCCTGATTTTCTAATATCTCTATTTATATCTGCTTTCCTACATATTTTCCCCCCTTCATCATTGTGACCGACTCTTCACCTGTGCAGACATTAACATTCACTCTCTAATCGAAACCCTATAGCTAAAGAACTTTTGTTCCAAATCCTATACTCACACTTCTTCCTAAACGTACTGACCATCTTCCTAATTCTATCAACTATCCCTATTTGACTGGATGTTCTCTTCTACATTCAATCATCCTAGTAAATGTCAGGCGAGCTTTGCAGGAGGAGACCACCAATAGACTATCTCATGCAACAGCCAAAGTTTATTGACTGTCCAGCATGCTGGTGCTCAGAGCTCACTTGAATAGAGCAGACAGCCCTGAGAATAGCTGAAGTAGAGCTTATATACTTTACCTGGAGAGGGCAGGGAGGGAAGTTTATTGATGGATCAAGGCGAGTGGGCGATTTGCGTGGAACTGGGTCAGGGAGCACATTCTGCAGTTTGGCAGTTGGGGACAGCACATACTGGGAACAAGATTTGCAAGTATCTCTCAAGATTTCAACAGTGTTTTGTTAAGCATACAGAAAAACAGGAAGTGACATGTACCTATTTTATTAACCTTTTATTCCCCAATTCTTCTTCTGGCTACTTTTAATCATAAAAATGATCATTGGGGGTGTCACATTCTATGTCTGCTAGTGGGGTATTACCTTAAGTTTAACTCGTCCAATTTGAGCCTGGAGAAAAGAAATTACACGGTTGAGAAAACAGGGTTTTATAGTTAGCAATAATATGAGGATTATCTTTGGACCGGCCAGGGTTGATAAAAACGTAGTTAACCAGGGGGACTGTGTGAACCAAGACTCAAACCACCCTTTTTGGGCCTCTCTCTATCGTTGATGCTCTTCAAGACGTCTTTTTAATTTACTCATACATTTTATTACAACTCCAGTATGCTCGGCATACAAACAACATTCTTCCCTCAATGGAGCACAAAGGCCCCCTTCTCTCATGAAGAGCAGGTCCAACCATCGAGTGTTCTGAAAAACAACTTCAGAGAGAGAGGTTAAAGATTCATGCAAAGCTCTGATGGAGGTTTCTAATATCTTCGTTTTGGTCTATTGCTGTCATATTTTTTGTCATTTGTTGAGTCCCATGGACAAAGGCAGTAGTTCCCGTGCCCACCAGTGCAGCAATTCCTATTCCTAATAGGATGGCTAAAGGGAGGGATATATATTTTCAGTGGAACAGGGTTGTATGCCCCCCTATTTGATCTTCAAATGAACCTGTGTCGTGATAGAGCACTCTGGGAAACATCTGCACCATTACACAATTAATCACATCTGTTGACCATTTCATGAAAACATAAGCAATGTTTAAGTATATAGAATTATGCTGTAGTAGGGACAGACAAGGCAAGGCACCTAAGATAGCAGTGAAGACAGGGGAAATTGTCCTATTTGGTTGCAACCGGATTCAGAGGGCATTGATTCTGTTGTAATCAAGTAATCCTCTGAAACCCAAGTTGAGGTAGTTTCAGAATTTTGTACCCAACATTTAAGGGAAGGGGCTCAGAAGTTCACAGTCTGCAGAAGTTGAAAAAAGCAGTTTTTGTTTCTGTTTTTTTCCTCAGTTCTGGGCAGTTAACTTTTCAAGGACACCTGGGAAAGTAAGAGCTTCTTCTTCCCTTTCTTATTTTCCCCCTGCCAGCTGTTACCACGGAGCCCAGTTGCTAACTTCTTTAACTTAGAAATGTAGCCATCTCTCTGAAGCCCCAGGTCAAGGCCCAAGGCTTTTTTCACATATTTTTGTGAAAAACTAGAAAGAGGGTGTCTAGCTAAGGACGGCTGATTTTTTTAGCCAGTGGCCAAGTAGAACAGGGCAATATGAAAAGAGGAAGTTTAACTACATTGAACTCTTTTACAGGGACTCTTTTCATGAAAGTCCAAAACTCAGCCATGGTGAAGACTTCTGGAGAAGGTCAGTTAAGACTTTTCAGTGGGCCTGGTACAGAAGGGGAAGACAGGGAAGGTGGGGCTGAGAGCAGCTCCGAGGATCTGAGAATGAGGAAGGAGGGATGTAAAAGAATAATTTGAGAAATGGTTTGGGATTTTCCTAGCAACAAAAACTTGAGCAGTAGAACAGGTAGAGCAGAGGGGAAGACGGGAGTGAGTATCCCAAAACGCATGTGAGGGACTTTAAATTCTTAGTAAACTGTTTTCAGTGATGACAAAGCAACTTTAAAGGCCATTTTTATTACATCTTGAATAGGGGTCTGAGGACTCTCCTCAGCTGGTTTGAGCTTTGGGTTAGCTGAAAAGAGGACCTGGTGGGACCCGGTGTGGGGAGTGACAGGAGAAGAGAGGAGTGAGTGGGTGGAGGGGTACTTCAGTAGCTGCTAACTCAGCAAGGGGGCAATGGTCTGAGAACCAGCGAAGGTTTGGGTTTTTGATCTATTAATTGGAGGGAAGAAATCAGGTTTCTGAAGTGGGAGTGACAGCAGAGACTCTGGAGCAGAAGGCTGAAGGTGAGGATCTATTGGATAAGCAGAGTTCAGGATGTGAGTGAAGGAGGGAAAAGGCCTCCACATAGGGGAATCTCCTTTCACCCTTTTGAGCACTTGCAGATGTTAAAAAGGTCATGCAGAATTTGAGGATCTAGAGACCCCTCTGGGAGCCATTGGTTTTTGTTATCTAATTCGTAATATGGCCAATGCTGTGCACTGAATGATGAGGAGTTTGGGTTCCATCAGGCAGACCCTGTTTGCTCACATCCCCATTACTTACAGAAGAAGTCGGCTTTCCCCCCACACACTCATGGCTGTTTGTGGCTTTGATGGTTGGTCGGGCAAACATAGTAATCTAGGCTAGCCAACCTGCATCTGGCTCGTGTGTCCCTACATCCATAATGTTTGTTTCCATTATCTATGGTACGGAAGGGATTTAATGGAATTTTAGTGGAATCCTCTTCATCAGGAATATCCCAATAGGAAAGACCTATAGCCAGCTGACAAATGTCTGGGTAAAGTGATGGTCACCAGGTACCTAAGGGGGCTGTATGCAAGATAGATTATACATCTTTTCCAGTAGAATTTGTGATCAGCCATCGCTGCTGCACGGGCTGATGAGGGTTAGGACTACTTGTTGCCAAGGGGAGATTCTATAGCCTTATCCACATGGTGAATATGCAATTTGAAAGTGTTACCAGTCTTTTCCAGTTTCTAGCCAGAGTGTGGACAGGGCGCAGGCTTCAGATGAGAGGCATGGATCCAGGAAGTGATTCTGTCTACCTTTACCACTGTAGATGTTATAAGTAGCACCTGGTATTGTCATTTCTAGCAGGGTTCCAGGGATGACACCTGATATCGTCTTACGTAGATGAAGTCTCTTACTTGATATCGATGTGGAGTCCCCTCGTCCCAAGTTTGGTAGGCAGTGGCCAGCTGTTTCCACAAGTATCACTGAGTTCTTTCAAGAGTTTAAGTCTGTCAAGCAAGGGGGTGTGGAAGGGATCGTTAGGTCTTACAGTTGGGCTTAGGTCACTTACTGGAGGAGAGGCACCCCAGAGAATTTCACAGGGCATGAGGTTACTCAAAAAAACAGAGGGAGTATTTCTTGCATGAAACATTGTATATGGCAGGAGCATAGTCCAATCTTTTATGCTGGTATCTAAGCTTAATTTCATTAAGGCCTCTTTAATGCGTCTATTCATTCTTTCTACCTGTCCTGAACTCTGGGGTCTGTTAGCACAATATAACTTCCAATTAATCCCCAGGTTCCTGGCTAACCCCTGACTTACCTGAGCCACGAACGCCGGTGCATTATCAGACCGTATTACCTTAGGCAGGCCGTGTCTTTGAAAAATATTTTCCAGGATCTTCTGGACCACCTTTTGTGCTGTTTCTTTTATTTTTTCTTTTCTTTTTTAGGGGGGGAAAGATTCAATCCATCCTAAAAATGTATCTACAAAGACTAGGAGATATTTATGTCCATACCTTGCTGGCTTAATTTTAGTAAAGTCAACTTCCCAGAATTGTCCTGGTCTGGATCCTCATAGGTGCTTTCCTGCAGGAAGCTTGGAAGGGTAAGCATTAACCATTTGATGGACTCGACAGGCTTTTTTTACCCATTCAGCTATTTCTTTTTGCTGTGAGTCAGTTAGTGGAAAACTCTGTTCTTGATACTTCAGAAATACCTGCAGTTTCTTTTAACCAAGGTGAGTGAGTTGATGTGCATTTTCTACTGACATATTTAGAGCTGTGATTATAGGAGTTTTTACTGAAAGATTTAGAAATTCCACTTGGGGGCCTTCAGGGTGAAAAGTTATTTTGGCCCGGAGCTTGGTGAGCAGATCTCTGCCCATCAATGGGGTCCGGCATTCTGGGATTACTAGGAAGGAGTGATCTATTTTTCTTTTCTCCAGGTCCATGATCCTCTTAGTTGTCCAAGCCAGATATTTACTGCCATTAGCCCCTTGAACTAGAGACCTTTTATTTGATAGAGGACCCAAAGTGGTCTTAGGGGTGAGTATATTGCCCCTGTATCCACTTCAAAGTTTACTGGGGTCCCCTCCACTTCAAAAGTTGCCCTGAACTCAGGGAGGGGATCTGAGCCGCGACTTTCTTAGTCATCCTCCAGAGTCAGAATGGCTGACTGGCGTGGCTTTCTCTTTCTACGGCACTATTTGGCCCAGTGTCCTTTTTTTTTACAGTAGGCACATTGTTCTGAGGCCAGGGGTGGCCTCTGGCATGGGACCAGGTATCCCTTCATGTCTCCCTGTTTCTTAATTTCTGGCCCTTCTGTTGTTGTGACCAGGACCTTAGTCAACACCTTAGTCTGTCTTTTGTTTCTTTTATCCTCCCTTTGCTCTCTTGTCTTCCTCAGTTTCTCTCTTAAGGTATACTTTCTTGTCTTCTGTGACTAAGTCTCTCAAAGTCATATCTTGTAATCCATCTAAGCATTGTAACTTTCTTTTAATATCCAGGGCAGCTTGCCCAATAGAGGCCATCCTGACAGACGTCTTTTGATCCTCTGCCTGAGCATCGAAAGGAGTATATCTCCTATATGCCTCCCTAATTCTCTCTAGAAACATAGAGGGAGATTCATCAGGCCTTTGAATAATCTCTCTTACCTTGGCGAAATTAGTTGGTTGCCTAGCAGACACTCAGATGCCCACTATTAGAACCTGGCCATAAGTGGACAGATGCATTCTAACTTCAAAGGTGTTGGTGTCCCATTTGGGTTGTTTCAAGGGAAAACCAGCTTTGATTAAGTTGGGAAGATGTGTTGGTCTCCAATCTGGCCCGAGGATTTTTTTTCTAGCTTCCAGGAGAATTGTCTTTTGTTCCTCTGTCATAAAGAGAGTGTCTAGGAATTGTTGACAGTCATCCCAAGTATTCAGGTGTGAAAACATCAATGACTCAACCAGACCTCTGAGCCGGGTGGGGTCCTCGGAAAAAAAGGGATTGTGATTTTTCCAGTTATATAGGTCTGAAGAGGAGAAAGACCAATATTTGTCAGCTTGCATTTTCCCCCCATGGCCTTCGTCAATCAATGGTCCATAGGGACATAGGGGGAGCATCACGGCAGTTCCAGGGTTTTCAATCATTCGAAGCCAGCGAGTTCCCTCAGCCGGGCCAGCTTCCTCCTGGGGAGGTGGGGCTGTGTGTGCTGTGGGGGAGTTATCTGGAGGGCGCAGGGCCAGCTTAGCTTCCTCCAATGGCGGAGAGACTGATTCAGCTGCAGGGGAATCACTTAGAGGGGGTTGGTGGTTGGGGGATGAGGGCAGGGTATGAGGAGGGGGATGAGAGTCCAGTAGAGTCAAATCTTGTGACTCAGGGAGAACAGAGGGTGGTGGAGGAGGAGAAGCAGAGGGTTTGAGAGATCATGGGGGAAGCAGTACCAGCAGGGAAAGGGACAAGGAAAGGCTTCACCCATGGAGGAGGAGACTTGCAGAGGTCCTGCAAAGTTAAGATACATGGCTGTTGATCAGGATGGCTATGTGTGCGCAGCTGAAAGACAATATCTATGACTTTTTAAATTAGTGGGAAGTATAAAGATGCTTCTAGGGGCAATCCGACTTGAAAGGTGAAACATTCTGAGGCACAGACAGTCTGGCAAGTCTGCAGTTTTACAGAAAAAGAAAGATTCTGAGCCCTTAAGCGAACTTTGGTCCAGTGATCAAGGGTCAGGGACAGAGACATTGAAGTGCTCTGTCCCATATTGAAAGATACACAAACAGTGAATGCAACAACACACAACACAGACAAGACAAGACAATAAAGACAGGCAATGGACGTCCAAAACTGAGACCAGGACTGCGTAGCAGGCAAAATCCTATGGGCTGGCAATACCGAATCTGAAACAAAAAATCACTGAGTCGAGGAGACAATTGTTCCTCGATTTCTCGAGTCCTCGGTGGCATCCCCCAATACCATTATTCATGCAGCAGACTGATTCCTAACCCAAATCGAACATGTTATCAACCCTAACCATACATTGTTACCTCAATCTAACTTTACAGAAGAGCACGGACAGAGTTGGTCTTACAATCCAGGAATGTAGGGGATCTTCCACCTGCTGAGAACCTCAAAGATCCATGCAAAAATGATCCCTGAAGAAGATGTAGGCAGCTTTGAAGGACCTGATTGAGCAAAAGTCATCTTCCATGGCGAACAACCTGGTCAGGATGAAGGGTTGTGTCTGAATCAGCCTCTCTATTCTTAATGTAGAGAAGATGGACCAAATGAGACCTGTGTGGAGAGTTGTTCCCAGGTGCCTATGGTTGATATACCATTCTAACTTGTGAATGTGTCACAGGAACCAGGGGCAGCTTCCATCTCATGGGACCCTTGGAAGCAACTGTTAAGACAAAATGGTTGCCAAGGCAGTGAACTCATTCTGTTCCTGAAGGAAGTGACCTCACCTCAATTCCTTTGTGATGGAACTCTCTGATCTTGGGATCCAGGAAGCCAGTTAAACAGTGCCAGTTTTAGTCCCAGTCCCAGTGTTCTCACTTTTTTGATTTCCCGAGGACAGGGTCATTCTTTCTTGCTAACTACAGATGTTAGGATGTCGAAATGGCAGAAAAGCTCTGAAGAGGTGCCTTTCCTGAGAAAGAAGGTAGTGCCTCACTGCTGACTCCTGACAACTTCAGAGCGTTGGCCAAAGACACAAGATCTGAGACAGGACAGGCTATTTTGGAGGAACATTGTATGGCCCTCCAGTCAGAAGACACTCCGGATAGTCACAGACCTACTTGTGGGAAGGAGGTGCCTTTGTGGGTTTGGGTATGAGTTTCTGGTTTTGTCTCATGTTCTGAGAATAGGTAGGAAAGGTGGTTTGTTTGGTTTGGAGTGAACTATTTCTAGTAAGTCTTTTGACAAGGTGAGTGTTTCTATGTCTGTAACTCACTGTCCGTGGTTGTAGACATTAGAAAAGATAATGCATCAGTGGATGTGTCCTGTCTATGAGAAAGCTCCCCAGCATTCATCCTACCAAATTTATGAATGGACTGCCGCTTGCCTTATGGATGGCCAACTCCTGCTATGTGTGCATCCAAAACCAAAATGGCTAAAAGAACAGTCATTGTGGATAGAGTCTCTTGACTTCCTCTGTAAGGTTCCTGATCTCAATTAAGTGAGAATAGAGATCCTTTGGGTCAAGTGAATTCTTTAAATCCTACAGAGGCTAGCTCATAGTTGCTTGGGTTTTCTCATGACATTAATTCACATAAATAATCTAAAATGCACAGTCAGTAGGACTCAAATTGGAGAAGCGGAGCAGTATTAATGGCAGGCCTATTTGATCACTCCTGGTTCACAGGAAGCATGTACAGGCCACCATGACATTAGGCAAATGAGGCGCACGGGAGCTTATTTTGTACACTGCCTTGGGCTGCACCCCTCATGGAAACCTCCAACTAGGTTTTATGATGAGTGTCTATATATAAGAAGATGAGGGCAATGTGGGAGTTTTTTGGTTTTAATTGTGGTCATTTGTGTGGTGGTAGGAAAAGATGACTGGGTCCACCTGGGCTTGAACTCTGGTGTGATTCCCCATAAAGACTGAGTTCTGGAATTGACCTCAAAGAAGTATTGCCATGAATTGTGTTGGCATATTAGGAGGCCACACATAAGATTCCCCCTTGGAAACTGAGATCTAGGCCCTGGGTGGCTTTCCACAGAGCACTGGGAATCTCAGCCAGGATATCACATGATTTTATTGTGAAAGATTTGGCAGCCATAGTTGAGAGTCAAAACACACATGGAGTTCACATTGTAGACCTCAATGGGTCTGGCTTCATGTGACATTTTGGCCACTCTTTTGGAAGTCTTGACTGTGAGAGTCCTCCAGAGATTTCATTGAAATTAGCTTCCTCACCATTTAATAGTTATTGAAATAATTGAAACACTCAGTGCCTCCAACTTCATTCTTGAAAAATGGCTCCATATATACCATAAAATTTTTGAAATTCCCATGACCAGGTGGCACTGGAGAACCACTGGATATCCTGTTGCTGATCATGAGTGTGCCAGATACTGCCTTGATTGACTGGGTTTCACAAAAATGGTGTAGATCAGAGATGCCAGTTAGTTGGAGCCTGCTGAATAGTGGGCCAAAGCAAAGGTGGGCAGGTGTGAGATAAAACAGCTGTGGTGGTTTCATGTGGATCTACCATTGGCATCCAAATGGCTTCTGACTGACATTGTGCAGTCAGCAGACCCTTATATGTAAAGGCATCATGTTGTATGGATAGGTTTCAGGGCAATGTTCAGAATCAGGATGCTTTGGTCAAGGGGGCAAGCTATGTTCGACAGAAGCCTGGTTGGTGCATAATCCTACAGGCCCTGTCCCACCACACGTGACAGAACGCCCTCCAGCACTGTGTCTCAGTTGAACTCCTTGTATTTTGTGAAGCAAATACCGAACTCCCAGTGCAGCATCAAGAAAAACCACAAAAATTGGAGGATGAGCAAATGGGTTCACAGTCCACACGAGGAGACACTTAGAACCCAGTGGCCACAGTTGACCTACAAAGAGAGATTTCAGCACTGCAGCCTCGTGTTCATTGGAAAATAAGATACCATGTCCTCCAGGTCACATAGATGAAGACACATCTTTGATGGTCTTACTACAAAGGAAGCTAAAGCTCCTGACAACCACTTATATTTCAAGTGCCCAATCTCAGAGGCATTTTCTCCAGAAGTCTTTAGGCAAGCAGAGCTTCATGTTTGTGGAGTGTTTACCATGTCACTTACTTTTGGAAACTCCTCTTCCACCTCCAAGTTTGTGAACTCCTGAGCATATTCAATTCCTGATATGTATTCACAGATTTTCTAACTCATCTCCTCTAAATGTCGTATTTGGTGCGAAGGTAATGTCAAGGCATTGTTCTGGATGAGAGTGGGAAGATTTTTGTGTAGCACATATTTGTATACACATTGGATTCATTTTCCAATTTTTCATTCAAAATACTCAATCCCTGACACTATACCATACCCTACTAGGCTCTGACTACTATTCCTGACATGATGGAGAATAATAACCCAAACAGAATAGAAATACAAGAAAATCAGAGGAGGCACGGTGTACATTTGGACTTGCCTTTTCCATTATATAGCATAGGAGTTATAAATCTAGTCAATTTTTTGTTTAAAGAGTTCTCCATGTGTTTTTAAATTTATCAAATATGTGAATTCCTTTCTCCCCCATTTCTCTGTATCCTATTCAGTACATGTATTTTTATATGCACATATAAAATCGTATCTTGTATCATACGTACTTTCTTGTGAGGTGGCTGACATGTCAGATACAAATTGTGAGAAGAGATCACTCCTCCTATACGCTGTTGAAACTGAAAATTCAACTTATGGGTGGGATTCCTAGTTGAACAACTTTATACATAAATCCATGTTAAGTAAAATGAATATTTTTGGATACGTGGATGATATATATTTCACGATGAATTTTGATTGGTATATATATTGCTAGTTTTTAATGTCTCTGTGTATGTGTGTGTGTGTGTGTGTGTGTGTATATATATATATATATATATATATATATATATATATATATACATATATATATATACTGTCCAGATTTTTAAACATATGAAATATATGTGTCTTTGGCCACTCTTTGGGAAGCCTTACCTGTGAGAGTTCTGTAGAGCTTTCATTGAAATGAGCTTCCTCAACATTTAATGGTTCCTGAATGAATTGAAACCCACAGTGCCACAAACTTCATCCTTGAAACATGGCTTAATAAATACCATGAAATTTTTGAAATTCCCATGACCAAGTGTCACTGGAGAAACTTTGGATGTCTTCTTGCTGATCATGAATGTACCAGACAGTGCCTTGACTGACTCTGTTTCATGAAAATTGTGTAGAACAGAGATGCCAGTAAGTTGGAGCCTGCTGAGGAGAAGTGGGCCCAGAGTTGTGGTGTGCAGGTGTATGATAAAACATCTGAGATGGGGCCATGTGGATCTGCCATTGACTTCCGAGTGGCTTATGGCTGACATGGTGCAGCCAGCAGACCCTTATATGTAAAGGCATCTTTTTATATGGAGAGGTTTCAGGGCAATGTTCAGAATCAGTTTGTTATGGACAAGGGGGCAAGCTATGTGGGGTAGAAGCCTGGTTGGTGAATTCTCCTGAAGACCCTAACCCTCCACACATGACAGAACTCCCTCCTGCTCTGTGTCCCAGTTGAACTCCTTGTATTTCATGAAGCAAATACAAAAACCCCAGTGCAGAACCAAGAAACACCACGACAATTGTAGGATGACCAATTGGCTTCACAGTCAATACGAAGAGACACTTAGCCCCCAGTGGCCACAGATTACCTACAAAGAGAGAATACAGCACTGCTGCCTCATGTTCTTTGGAGAATAAGAAACCAAGTCCTCCAGGTCACATAAATGCAGACCCATCTTTGATGGTATCACTACAAAGGACAGTAAATCTCCTGAGAACAACATGTAGTTCAAGTGCCCAACCTCAGAGGCAGTTTCTCAAGAAGTATTTAGGCCAGCAGAGTTGCATGATTGTGGAGTGTTCATCCTGTCGCTTACTTTTGAAAACTCCTTTACAACACCCAAGGTTGTGGTCTCCTGAGCATTTTCCATTCCAGATATGTATTCACAGATTTACTAATTCTTCTCCTCTAATTGTGTCTTACTTGGGGTGAAGGTAATGTCAAGGCATTGTTCTGAATGAGAGTGGGAAGATTTTTTGTAGCACATATTTCATACACAATGGATTCATTTTCCTATTTTCCATTCGAATTACTGAAACCCTGACACTAACCCACACCCTACTAGACTCTGACTACTAATCCTAATATGATGGAGAAAAATAACCCAAACAGAATAGAAATACAAGCAGTTCAGAGGAAGGATGGTGTATAGTTGAACTTGCCTTTTGCATGATAAAGTGTAGGTGTTATAAATCTGGTCAATTATTAATTGAAATAGTTCTTCATGTGTTTTGAAAGGTATCAATTATGTGAATTCCTGTCTCCCCTTATCTGTTGCCTATTCAGCACATGTATTTTTATATGCACATATAGAATCCTACCTGGTACCACACGTAAATTCTTGTGAGGTGGCTGACGTGGCAGATACAAATTGTGAGAAGAGATCACTCCTCCTAAACGCTGTTGGAACTGAAAATTCAACCTATGGGTGAGCTTCCTATTTGAACAACATTATACATAAATCCATATTCAGTAAAATAAATATTTTTGGATCTGTGTATGATATGTATTTCATGATGAATTTCGATTGTCATATATATTGCTACTTTTTTATATCTCTGTATGTGTTTTGTGAAAAATCTACACTCTCTAGATTTTTCAAAATATGAAATATATGTCTCTTATTATACACTCCCTAAATTCATTCATGTTCATGTATGTGGTTTTATAATCAACTTTTCACAAGATTATTTTCAGATATATTCATCCACCTCAAATACATATTTGTTTTCTAGTACTGAAAACTCACTTCAGTGAAGGGTGCATACAAATCCTTACATTTCTACAGTAACTGACCCAGGTTAACATCAATACAAGTAGATTCCTATGGGAAATGTTGTGCATTTTGATGTTCATTTTTATTCAACACTGGTACTTTACTATTTCTTCAGTTTATGGACATCTTAGAAAATAGATTTCATCCACATTTCACAAATTTAAATGCATTTGGTACACTTTCTATCACTTCCTGCTTAAGATCACACGTATTCCTCCTTTTTTTGACTGGTTTTTTCATGATAGTTCTTCCTAACGCATTATTT
Source organism: Callospermophilus lateralis (assembly GCF_048772815.1). Taxonomy (NCBI): domain Eukaryota; kingdom Metazoa; phylum Chordata; class Mammalia; order Rodentia; family Sciuridae; genus Callospermophilus; species Callospermophilus lateralis. The sequence continues at coordinate 288,858 of NW_027516042.1, forward strand.
TTGATTTCCATAATCTTTTTGAAGCAAAACCCACACTCTCTTTATGATAAACCATAACACTTACATTACCATTAGATGTATAATTGGATGGAATGAATGATTGTATATCAATGTAAGATTTCCTGTATATTTTCAGATATCAATTTATTCCAATTTCCAAATTTGATACCAGTTATATTATTTATTCACAGTATGGACTATTCATGCATTATCTCTATATTCATAGAAAAAGCGTACACCTATTTTTATCCCCAATACTATTTAATGAGTTTTCAAAATATAGCTCCCCTTAATGGTAGAAGAAATACTCATGTCACCAGAATTACATATATATTTTATCACAGTAATATTTTGGAAAAAAATGCAAAGATCACACTTATGTCTGTACCAACTCCTAATTTGAATGTGAGTATGAATTACTAAAAACATCCATGTCCAGGATGCCTAAGGCTCTCAAATGTCAATTCTATTGGTGAGTACATATCTGTTTCATCCTAAGATTATATATTCAATCTCAACCCTGTTGAAAATGTCTAAACATATCACTCACTTTATACTTTGCCTGATTTCCTAATGCCACTATTGATATCTATTTTTCTACATATTTTGCCCAGTTCATCATAGTGACTGATTCTTCAGATTTGCTGACATTTACATTCACTCTCTAACGAAAATCCTATTACTAAAAAAGTCTTGGTCCAACTCCTAGACTCACTCTTCTTCCTAAACTTACTAACTTCCTAATCCTCCTGACTACCACTTTTTGACTGGATGTTCTCTTTTACATTCAATCATCTGAGGTACAGTGTTTTAGCCTACAGATGTTGCACATCGTAGGATATATATCTTATTCAGAAATTCACAAATTTATAGGCATTTGCTTCACTTTTAATCACTTCCTGCGTCAGAACACATGTATTCCTCCAGGTTTCTTGACTGTTTTTTTCATGAGACTTTTTTCAAAACACATTATTTTCGATTTCCAAAAACACTTTTGAAGCAAAACTCACACATTCTTCATGATACACCATAACGCTAATATTACCATTAGATGTATTACTGGTTGGAATGAATGATTGTATATCAATATAAGATTTCCTGTACATATTCAGATATCAGCTCAATCCATTACATAAGTTGGAACAAGTTTTATTATTTATTCACAGTATGGTCTATTCATGCTTTATCTCTATATTTATAGACACAGGGTACACCTCTTTGTACCCCTAATACTAATTTTACATCTTTAATATATTGCTCCGAGAAATGGTGGAAGAAATACTCATGTCACCTGATCTACACATACATTTTATCACAGAAATATTCTGGAAAAAAATGTAAAGGTCACACTTATGACTGTATCAAAGCCTAAATGGAAAGTGAACATGGATTACTAAAAACATCCATGTATAGGTTGCCTTTTGCTCTCAAATGTCAATTCAATTGGTGACTACATATTTGTTTCTTCCTAAGATTACGTATTCAAACTCAACCCTGTTGAAAGTGTCTAATCCAGTCACTCACTTTATACTTTGCCTGATTTTGTAATGCCTCTATTGATATCTGCGTTGCTACATATTTTCCCCAGTTCATCATACTGAGTGACTCTTCATATGTCCTGACATTTACATTCACTCTCTAACCGAAACCCTATTGCTAAAGACCTTTTGTTCCAAATCCTATATTCACTCTTCTTTTTAAACCTACGGAATATCTTCCTAATTCTACTGACTATCCCTTTTTGATTGGATGTTCTCTTCTACATTCAATCATCCAAGGTAAAAGGTTCTATGCCATTGTATATCGTGTTATCTGAGACATCTTTGCAGAACATAATTCAAATCTAAGTATCCCAATCAAGGGCCCAATGCCCTTCTGGGATTCAAATGATACCGAGATTTCTGTTTTCATACTTATATTTCACCTCTGTATACTTGTAAATATCGCAGGAAATGATAACTAACCCAAAATGAACCTGTTACTATCCCTAAACATACACTGTTCCCTCAATCTCATTTTACAGAAGAGCAGGGACAGAGTGGTTCTTACAATACAGGAAAGTAGTGGACTTTCCACCTGCTGAGAACCTCAAATGTCCATGCAGAAATGATACCTGGAGAAGTTGTAGGTATGTATGTAGGACCTGAGAGAGCAAAATTTATCTTCCATGGCAAACAACCTGGTCTGGATGAGGGATGTGTCTGAATCAGCCTCCCTATTCTTATTTTAGAGAAAATGGACTGAACCAGGCCTGTGTGGAGACCTGTTCCCGGGTGCCAATGGTTGATGTACCATTCTAACTTGTGAAATTGTGACAGGAAGTAGGGGCAGACTCCATCTCATTGGACCCTTGGAAGCAACTGTTAGGACAAAGTTGTTGCCAAGGCAGTGACCTCATTCAGTTCCAAAGAAAGTGGCAAACCTCATTTTCTTGGTGATGGAACTCTCTGAACTTGGTATCCAAGAAGCCAGGCACCGAGGGGCAGTCCCAGTCCCAGTCCCAGTGGGCTCACTTGTTAGGATTTACCAAGGACAGTGTGAGTCTTTCTTGGTAACTACTGATTTGAGGATGGCCAAAAGCCAGGAAAGCTCTGAAGTGGGACCTTTCCTGAGAAAGCAGGCAGTGGCTCACCACTTTTTCCTGACAACTTCACAGAGTTGGCCAAGGAAACCAGATGTGAGAAAGAACAGGCCATTTCAGGGGATCATAGTATGGCCCACCATTCAGAGGACACTCCAGATAGTCACAGACCTACTTGGGGGAAGGAGGTGCCATTGTGGGCGTGGGTGTGGATTTGTGGTTTTGTCTCATGTTCTGAGAATAGGTTGGAAAGGCGGTTTGTTTGGTTTGGAGTGGACAGTTTCTAGTATGTTGTTTGACAGGGTGAGTGTTTCTTTGTCTGTGTATCCCAGTATGTCCGTTGTTATAGACATTAGAAAAGAGAAAGCATTAATGGATGTGTCCAGTCTAGTATAAATCTTCCCCTAATTATTTCTGGCCAATTTATGAATGGACTGCAGCTTGTCTTATCAATGGGCAACACCTGCTATCTTCCTAAGTTGAAGTTTTCTTCCTGAATTCTGGCCACTCTCCAGAATAGGCTCATGGTTTTGTGTCCAAGATATGTACCACCTCCAAGCTCTGTGACATGGCCATGTACTGGAGAGCTGAAGAGAATGGCGAGCATCTCCGAAAACTTGGATATCATGGTGATCAGGAAAGTCTCAGTGGAGAAACCCTGCTTGGGGCCTTTTGCTTACTTATTGTTGTGTTGCACTGAATGTCAGGAAGGTCTTTGCCTCAGGCCACCTCTTTGTGAAGCCTGAAGAAAACTCTTTTCTTTCCAAATCCTATATTCAAATGGAAATGAATGGGCATCAACTGTGGCTCTTCGCTTAATTGCTTTGGAAATGGATGTGTCTGAATTAGCCTCTTGGCCCTGTGTGTGGCTGTGGCATAGATTCTCACCACCTGATGGATCTATAGAATGATCTCATGTGTGCATCCAAAACCATAATAGCAAAAAGTCAGTCATTGTGGATGAAGTCTCTCCCCTTCCTCTGTGAGGTTCCTGACCTCCATCAAGTGAGAATAGGTTTTCTTTGGGTCAAATGAGTTCTTCAAAGCCCTGCAGAGGTGCTTGGGTTTTCGCATGACTCCAAATCACATAAAAAATCTATTCCTGAAATTAGTAGTCCTCAAATGGGAGAAACAGAGCAGTATTAATGGCAGGCTTATTTGATCACTTCTGGTTTACAGGAAGGATGTCCAGGCCACCCTGACTTCAGGCCAATAAGGGGCAAGCGAGCTTAATTTGGACATTGTCTTAGGCTGCGCCCCAAATGGAAAACTCCAGTCAGAGGTGAAGATAATTGACTATATGGAAGAAGATGAGGGCCATGTGGGAGTGTTTTGGTTTTAATTTTGGTCATTTGTGTAGCGGTTGGAAGAAATGACTGGGTCCACCAGGGCTTGAACTCTGGTGTGATTCCCTTTAGAGACTGAGTTGTGGAACTCACCTCAGAGAAGTATTGCCATGAAATATGTTGGGATTTTAGGAGGCCACGCATGAGAGTCACCCTTGAAAACTAAGATCTAGGCCCAGGGTGGATTTCCACAGAGCACTGGGAATCTCAGCCAGGATATCACATGATTTTATTCTTAAAGAAAAGGCAGCCATAGTTGAGAGTCAAAACACACATGGTCCTCACATTGTAGACCTCAATGGGCCTGGCTTCCTGTGACATTTTAGCCACTCTTTGGGAAGCCTTGGCTCTGAGATTTCTCCAGAGCTTTCATTGAAATGAGCTTCCTCAACTTTTAATGGTTACTGAATGAATTAAAACCCACAGTGCCTCCAACTTCATGCTTGAAAAATGGCTAGATAAATACCATGAAATTTTTGAAATTCCCGTGACCAGGTGGCACTGGAGAACTTTTGGATGTCCTGTTGCTGATCATGAGTATAGCAAACAGTGCCTTTATTGACTGAGTTACAAGAAAACGGTGTAGAACAGAGATGGCAGTAAGTTGGAGCCTGCTGACTAGTGGGTCTACAGCAGTGGTGGGCAGTTGTGTGATAAAACATCAGTGGTAGGGCCATGAGGATCTACCATTGGATTCCAAATAGATCTTGACTTATATGATGCAGCAAGCAGACCCTTATATGTGAAGACATCTTGTTATATGATGAGGATTCAGGCCAATGTTCAGAATCAGGTTGATATGGACAAGGGGGCAATGGGGCAAGCTATGATGGATAGAAGCATGGTTGGTGCATTCTCCTGCAGACCATGACCCACCACACGTGACAGAACTCCCTCAAGTACTGTGTCCCAGTTGAGCTCCTTGTATTTTGTAAGGCAAATACCAAACTCCCAGTGCAGCTGCAAAAAACACCACAAAAAGTGGAGGAGGACCAAATGGCTTCACAGTTCACACGGGGAGACACTTAGTCCCCAGTGGACACAGTTTACCTATAAAGAGAGAATTCAGCACAGCTGCCTCATGTTCATTGGAAAATAAGAAACCATGTCCTCCAGGGCACAGGGATGCAGACCAAGCTTTGATGGTCTCACTACAAAAGAAGCCAAATATCCTGACAACAACATATATTTCAAGTACCCAACCTCAGAGGCAGTTTCTCAAAAAGTTTGAAGGCCAGCATAGGTCCATGTTTGTGGAGTGTTTACCCTGTCCCTTACTTTTGGAAACTCCTCTACCACCTCCAAGGTTGTGAACTCCAGAGCATTTTCCATTCCAGATATACATTCACTGATTTTCTAACTCTTTTCCTCTAATTGAGGCTTACATGGGGAGAAGGTAATGTGAAGGCATTGTTCTGGATTAGAGTGCTAGGATATTTTTGCAGCACATATTTGCATACACATTGGATTACTTTTCCAATTTTCCTTTTGAAATACTGAATCCCTGACACTAACACACACCTACTAGACTCAGAATACTCTTCCTAATATAATGGAGAAAAAAACCCAAACAGAATAGAAATACAAGCAGTTCAGAGGAGGCATGTTGTATAGTTGGACTTGCCTTTTGCATTATATAAGGTAGGAGTTATAAATCTATTCAATTTTTAATTGAAATAATTTTCCATGTGTTTTTAAAGTTAAGAAGTATGTGATTTATTTTTTCCCTTTCTCTGTAGCCAATTCACACATGTATATTTATATGCACATATAGAATCCTAACAGGTATCACACGTACATTTTTGTGAGGTGGCTGACTTGGAAGTTAAAAATTGTGAGAAGAGATCACTCCTCTTAAACGCTGTTGGAACTAAAATTCAACATATAGGGTAGCTTCCTATTTGAACAACATTATACATAAACTTATGTTCAGTAAAATAAATATTTTTGCATCTGTGAATGATATATATTTAATGATGAATTTGGATTGGAATATATATTGCTACTTTTTAATGTCTCTCTTTGTGCGTGTGTGTCTATATATATATATATATATATATATATATATATATATATATATATATACACACTCCACAGATTTTTCAAAATATAAAATATATGTGTCCTATATACACTCTCTAAATTCATTCATGTTCATGTATGTGGATTTATAATGAAATTTATACAAGATTATTCCCAGAAATATTCATCCACCTGAAATACATATTTGTTTCCTAGTACGGAAAACTAACTTCAGTGACTGGTGCATACAAATCCTAATAATTCTACAGTAACTGACCCCGTCTAACATCAATGCAAGTAGATTCCTATGGGACATGATATGTAATTGGACGTTCATTTTTATTCAACACTGGTACAATATTATTTCTTCAGTTTTTGCACATCATAGGATATGAATTTCATCCACAATTCACAAATTGATAGGCATTTGTTTCAAATTTAATCACTTCCTGCTTCAGAACGCATGTATTGTCAGGGTTTCTTGACAGGTCTTTTCATGAGAATTCTTTCCAAACACATTATTTTCAATTTCCATAATCACTTTTGTAGCAAAACTCACAAACTCTTCATGATAAACCAAAAAACTAATATTATCATTAGATGTATAACTGGTTGTAATGAATGATTGTATATCAATATAAGTATGGTCTATTCATGCTTTATCTCCATATTCATAGACACAGGGTACACCTCTTTGTACCCCCAATACGAATTTTATGTCTTCAATATATTGCTCCCAGAAATGGTGGTAGAAATACTCATGTCACCTGATCTACATATACATTTTATCACAGTAATAATCTGGACAAAAATGTAAAGGTCACACTATGATTGTACCAAAGCCTAAATGTAATGTGAACATGAATTACTAAAAACATCCATGTCCAGGTTGCCTAATGCTCTCAAATGTCAATCCTATTGGTGACTACATATTTGTTTCTTGCAAGGATTATGTATTCAAACTCAACCCTGTTGAAAATGTCTAATCCTATCACTCACTATATACTTTGCCTGATTTCGTAATGTCACTATTGATATCTGCTTTTCTACATATTTTCCACAGCTCATCATAGTGACTGACTCGTCATATGTGCTGACATTTACATTCACTCTCTAACTAAAACCCTATTACTAAAGAACTTTTGGTCCAAATCCTATACTCACTCTTCTTCCTAAACCTACCAAATATCTTCCTAATCCTACCTACTATCCCTTTTTGACTAGATATTCTCTTCTACATTCAGTCATCCAAGGTACAAGGTCCTATGCCATTGTATATCGATTTAACTTAGACAACTGTGCAGAACATAATTCAAAGCTAACTATCCCAATCAAGGGCCCAATGACCTTCTGGGCTTCAAATCATACCTAGATTTCTGTTTTCATACTTCTATTTCACCTCTATATTCTTGTAAATATCGTAGGTTCCCAATACCATTATTCATCACACAGAATGATTCCTAACAAAAATCAAACCAGTTATTTACCCTAAACATACACTGTTCCTTCAATCTCATTTTACAGAAGAGCAGGGACAGAGTGGTTCTTACAATACAGGAAAGCAGGGGACCTTCCACCTGCTGAGAACCTCAAAGGTCCATTCAGAAATGATACCTGGAGAAGTTGTAGGCAGGTATGAAGGTCCTGAGAGAGCAAAATTCATCTTCCATGGCGAGCAACCTGGTCAGGATGACGGGATGTGTCTGAATCAGCCTCTCTCTTCTTATTGTAGAGACGACTGACCTGACCAGGCCTGTGTGGAGAGCTGTTCCCGGGTGCCTATAGTTGATATACCATTCTAACTTGTGAAAGTGTCACAGAAAGTAGGGGCAAACTCCATCTCATGGTAGCCTTGGAAGCAATGGTTAGGACAAAGTGGTTTCCAAGGCAGTGACCTCATTCAGTTCCAAAAAAGTGACATACCTCATTTCCTTGGTGATGGAACTCTCTGATCTTGGTATCAAAGAAGCCAGGCAGCCAAAAGTAGTCCCAGTCCCAGTCCCAGTGGGCTCATTGTTTTGATTTTCCAAGGACAGAGTCAGTCTTTCTTGGTACCTACTGATGTGAGGAAGGCAAATGCCAGGAGAGCTCTGGAGAGGGACTTTTCTTGAGAAAGCAGGTAGTGCCTCACCACTTTTTCCTGACAACTTCACAGAGTTGGCCAAGAAAACCAGATCTGAGAGAGGACAGGCCATTTTCGGGAATCATAGTATGGCCCACCATTCAGAGGACACCCCGGATAGTCACAGACCTACTTGGGGAAAGGATGTGCCTTTGTGGGAGTTGGTGTGTGTTTGTGGTTTTGTCTCATGTTCTGAGAATAGGTAGGAAAGGTGGTTTGTTTGGTTGGATTGGACTGTTTCTACTAAGTTTTTGACAAGCCGAGTCTTTCTATGTCTGTGTCCGTTGTTGTTGACATTAGAAAAGAGAATGCATTAATGGATGTGTCCTGTCTAGTATAAATCTTCCCAAAATTTATCCTGCCCTATTTGTGAATGGACTGCACCTTGTCTTATCGATGGGCAACACCTGCTATCTTCCTAAGTTGGTGTTTTCTTCCTGAATTCTGGCCACTCTCCAGAATAGGCTCATGGTTTTGTGTCCAAGATATGTACCACCTCCAAGCTCTGTGACATGGCCATGTACTGGAGAGCTGAAGAGAATGGCGAGCATCTCAGAAAACTCAGATATCAGGGTGACCAGGAAAGTCTCAGTGGAGTAACCCTGCTTTTTGCCTTTTGCTTACTTATTGTTCTGTTGCACTGAATGTCAGGAAGGTCTTTGACTCAGGCCACACCTTTGTGAAGCCTGGAGAAAACAGTTTTCAAATGGAAATGAAGGGAATCACCTTTGGCTCTTTTCTTAATTGCTTTGGAAAGGGATGTGTCTGAATCAGCCCCTTGGCCATGTGTGCGGCTGTGGCTTAGATTCTCAGCACCTGATGTATCTAAAGATAGATCCCATGTGTGAATCCAAAACCAAAATGGCCAAAAGAGCAGTCATTGGAATGAAGCCTCTCGCCTTTCTCTGTAAGGTTCCTGACCTCTATCAAGTGAGAATAGAGATCCTTTGTGTCAAATGAGTTCTTCACAACCTGCAGAGGCTAGCCCATAGGTGCTTGGGTTTTCTCATGACTCCAATTCACATAAAGAATCTAACCCCTAAGTCAGTAGGCCTCAAATTGGAGAATTGGAATTTTATTAACGGCAAGCCTATTTGTTTACTCCTGGTTCACAGTAATGGTGTCCAGGCCACCCTGAAGGTATGCAAATGAGGTGCAAGGATGCTTATTTTGGACACTGTCTTGGGCTGTGCCCCTCATGGAAACCTTCAGGCAGAGTTTATGATGAGTGTTTATATGGAAGAAGATGAGGGACGTGTGGGAGTATTTTGGTTTTAATTGTATTCATTTGTTTCACGGAAGAGTTGACTGGGTCCATCTGGGCTTGAACTCTGGTGTGATTCCCCTTACAGACTGAGATCTGGAACTGAAGTCAGAGAAGTATTGCCATGAATTGTGATGGGATTTTAGGAGGCCAGGCATGAGAGGTAACCTTGGAACCCGAGGTCTAGGCCCAGGTTGGCTTTCCAAAGAACACTGGGAATCTCAGCCAAGATATCACATGATTTAATTCTGAAACACTTGGCAGCCATAATTGAGATTGAAAACACACATGGACCTCGCTTTGTAGACCTCAATGGGCCTGGTTTCATGTTACTTTTTGGGCACTTTTTGGGAAGCCTTGCCTGTGAGAGTGCTCCAGAGTTTACTGAAATTAGCTTCCTCAGCATTTAATTGTTCCTGAATGAATTGAAATCCACAGTGCCTCCAACTTCATCCGTGAAATATTGCTGGAAAATTATCATAAAATTTTTGAAATTCCCATGACCAGCTAAAACTGGAGAACCTTGGGATGTCCTCTTGATGATCATGAGTATACCAGACAGTGCCTTGATTGACTGGGTTTCAAGAAAATGGTGTAGAACAGAGATGCCAGTAAGTTGGAGCCTGGTGAGTAGTGGGACTAGAGCAGTGTTATGAAAGTGTGTGATAAAACATCTGTGGTGGGCCATGTGGATCTTCCATTGGCTTCCAAATGCCTTGTGACTGACATGGTGCAGCCAGTAGACCTTTTATTTGATAGAGGGCCCAATGGAGCCTTATGGGCTGAGTATATTGCCCCTGTATCCACTTCAAAGTTTACTGGGGTCCCCTTCACTTCAAAAGTTACCCCGAACTCAGGGAGGGGATCTGAGCCCCAACTTTTGTAGTCATCCTCCAGAGTCAGAATGGCTGGCTGGCATGGCTGTCTCTTTCTAGGGCACTCGTGGGCCCAGTGTCCTTTTTCTTTAGAATAGGCACATTGATTTGAGGCCAGGGATGGCCTCGGGCATGGGACCAGGTATCTCTTCCTGTCTCCCTATTTCTTAATTTCTGGCCCTTTTGGTGTTCTGACCAGGACCTTAGTCAACGCCGTAGTCTGTCTTTTGTATCTTTTATCCTCCCTTTGCTCCCTTCTCTTCCTCAGTTTCTCTCTTATAGTATACTTTCTCGGCTTCTCTGACTAAATCTCCCAAAATCATATCTTGTAATCCATCTAAGTATTGTAACTTTCTTTTAATATTTAGGGCAGCTTGCCCAATAAAGGCCATTGTGACAGATGCTTTTTGATCCTCTGCCTGAGGATTGAAAGGTGTATATCTTCTATATGCCTCCATAATTCTCTCTAGAAACATAGAGGGAGATTCATTAGGCCCTCGAATAATCTCTCTTACCTTGGACAAATTATTTGGAACCCAGCGAAAAGTGGACAGATGCTTTCTTACCTTCAAATGTGTTGAGGATCCAGTTTGGTCGCTTCAAGGAAAGCTGACTTTGATTATGTTGGGAAGATGTGTCGGTCTCCCATCTGGTCCGAGGACATTTTTTCTAGCTTCCAGGAGGATTCTCTTTTGTTCCTCTGTCATGAAGAGAGTCCCTAAAAGTTGTTGACAGTCATTCCAAGCAGGCGGGTATGAAAACATCAATGATTCAACCAGACCTGTGAGCCGGGTAGGGTCCTCGGAAAAAGGGGGATTGTTATTTTTTCAGTTATATAGGTCTGAAGAGGAGAAAGGCCAATACTGGTAGGCTTGCAATTTTCCCCCATTGTTGTCATCAATCATTGGCCCGTAGGGACATAGGGGGAGCATC